>NW_026083065.1:0-300000 GCF_020184175.1 Aphis gossypii
AAAAAATACTTGTGAAATGAAAATTCTGTTCCCTTCAGGAGCATTATCAATATTTACCCACAAAGATGATAGGTGCGAATGTGCAGTGGGATTATAGGAAAAAGGTGATCAATTAGCCATTAGAGTAGATTTAATACGGTTTTTTTTTTTAAAACGGAAAATATGTAATCAGTGCAGTATCTAGAGGTGGCGACATGGGCACTTGCCAAGGGCGTAGTAGTATGTAAGGGGCGCATTCGAGTTAAAATAAAAATTTGTAACTAGGTATTAAGATTCGATTATTAAAAAATATGGCAGTATTTTATTAACACGTAAAATGTAATATTATTATATTTATATAAAAATTATAGATAGGTACCTATGAAATAAAACCAAAATAAAATTCGCCAAGGGCACTACGGAGGGTAGTTACGGCACTGTATGTAATAATGGTTGGGTTTAATGAATAAAAGTAAATACAGTGATTATTACACTCTTTATATTCGTTCAAACTATATTCTTGCTTACCTTCATCTTCCATATATTTAACTTCAATATTATTATCCTCAATATTTAATTTTGACTTTTTTTTCTGGTAATTCATAATATCGATACAACAGGGTTGTATATCAATTTTTAAAGTTTCCAAAACGTTGTAAAAATCCTTTTCTTCATCGTTGCAAGTGTAGTAAGATAACTTTGCCAAAGAGAACATTTTACAGCTGTGAAAAACAATAAAGTGTTAATGATATTATATGTGAGCTATAATACTGTTATTAATATAAAATCAATATTAAAAATAATGATACAAGAACTACGATTGGTGTACCTAGTCTGATAGACCCGCGTAGTTTTCTGTCACGGTAAATTAAAAAATATAAATAATAACAACGAATGTCAACTAAATTGCAGTACCTAAGAAGAAAGTACACTAAAATATAAAGTATATTAAAATCATTAAGTATAATATTACTTATTTCATTCAAATACTATACAATATACTTACTAATAATACTGCAAAAACACTTAACTAATCCTATCAAATTATGCTGCTGCTCGTAAACCTATATTGATTGTGTTATTTTGGAGGGTGCCCTTAATCGCTAAAATTGATACCTGCAGGGCTACATTTGTAAGATGTAAACAGTATCAACACGCCGTTTATTCCGTTAATTTTTTATGTAAATTGCGGCCCCGGTAGGTATATTTTATACATACGTAAATTACGTCTATGGTTTTTTTTTATAAATTTTTGTTAAGTTTTTGTCGATTTATTATTGGTTCAGACATTCGTAAATGATTGCGATCTTTAAATTTTCTATACAAATTATTATTAAATTTCATAAAATACTTACACATTTTAACTTTAAAACACATAGCATTGAACAATTTTAAATATGATATTAATACTTATCTTGTAAATGAACAGCCTTTAGGAAATCAAATATATCCATGGTCCGCAATTTACGTACATTTCAAATATAACCGGGGGGCAATTCACATATCTTTTAAAATTACACTGGCTGCAATTTACATAATATATGACTAAATGACCTTTATTTTCCTCTCCAAATTGTTTTTCATAACAGTAATAAATAATACTTTCAAGTACATACACATATTTGATTTAGCAGTATGTTTTTTTTATAAAATTTATAATTATTATAGTACTTACGAACTAAATGAGTTTTTTCATTTTTTCAGTATACATATAAGAAATTGTTAATTTTCATAAACTATAGTGTTACCTCTATTGACATGTTACACAAATAAATTGATAAAATTAATGGTTCAATAAAATTTAATGGACCAGGTTAAGTTAGGGCCACTCAATCATGTTTAAGTGCTTATTAGCTTACTATTGATTCAATGTATGATGTTTAGTGATTGTTCTGGAAAATCGGAAACCCATTATAAGTATGATAGATCATTCTTAAAATTTTGAATTTCAATCATGCTACAATTTGAATTTTATTTTGTTTTGGAGTCACAACCAATGTTTTATTAATTCAGCGGTAAAGTGGACAAAAACGGTACCTATACTTGTTTACTATAAGAACTAGTTTTAAGTTTATATATAATATATAACTAGTTCATATTTAATGTCTTGAACTTAAACTGACTAACTTTTTTAAAATAATTTACTAATAGTTTTAAAAAGACAATTATTAACGAAGATGAATTTTTATAGATAATGATACTATAATATTGTGATCATGGAATTATGTTTAATCACTATAGCTTAGGTTTCAGTAATTGTCGAATAATCCACATTTTTTTTGAAAAAATAAATGATAAAGGTTACCAATTTAGTGAAACAATAAATGTATACACTATGTTTATATTATATATATACAATATACATATTACGTATAGGCAAGACGTATTCAAATATTTGAAATTTAAAATGCTTAATCGGTAAACGTCATTTATCGGCGACGATAGCGGTAGAATATTGCAGCTGCGAGCACAATAGGCAGAGAAAATACAATGAAATACATGGGTGTGATTATGCTGTGAACAAAATATTCCGTAGAAGACTCCAAAGAGAAATCGCTGTTTGGACTCCAACACGATAATACTGATATAGTTTTCTTTTTCGCTATTCGTGTGACACCATATGTTGGTAGTCTATTATATACATCGGCATAATACGAGTATGTGTTTTCATTGTGTGTGTGGATTTAACGACTGTTATAGCCCATACTGCAGAGTTGTGATTATTACTATTATTATTATTATTATATACCCTTGTAATAGTTTTCGGGCACTGGATAATATTGTTTTTTAAAAAAATGTCATTTTTAATCTTGGTTTAAGTAGCATCTAATATATATATGTATTCCGGGACATTAAAATATAAAGTCGGTAAAGATATGTATAATACATATGTATATTATATATTTATATATTATAATATATAATTATCTGAAAACGACAGTCCTCGAGTGAGAGATCATTACACACGACCGGTGTCGCAAAGTAATCTCAATAACTATCTGCACGGTCAAGTAGGAAAACCGATAATATAATATTATGTAGAAACGGTTAGATATGAAATAAAATTATATAATTACTAAGATTTTTCAGTTGAATATAAGGAGAAAAACATCTTTACCGCTAAATACGATTTAATGTATAAAATGACTTGTATACAAATTAATATAGCGTAGTATTTGGTTGAAAAAGGTAACACTCCCGCATGTATTGCAGTATATCGCTGACGGTCATCTCATTTTACGTCGATAGAGACATAACATTATTATCCTAAAGAAATTTCAAGTTTGAAATGACTTTTCAAATCAGCATGTAGATATATTTAATTTATTGCATTTTCTTAACCGTATAACAAACATTTTTTATGTGGTCTAGTCGGTTATATCCTAAGGAATTTTATAAGGAAACTTAAATGTGTCTACTACCTATAAGGCTTTTTAGTGTGTGCAAAATAAATTAATATTTGTGTATGTACACTAGTGTGTTACACATTTCGCCCGGCTTCCAAAAACCGTAACAATATACACACGTACAATCATGTCAAATAGTACAAATTGGTACGATTTTAGTGATTATACACTAATTTAGTTTTTAAATAAAAATATTATTCTGCTATGAAAAAAATGTGAGACTTTGGCTGGTCCGATATCGATTCAGTAAAATCATTAATTCAAAATTGTCCATTTTAATAGAAATTAAATTAAACAATCGAAAGTCTAGCACAATCTTGTTACAGCTTAATTAATAGTTTAAAACGGTTTTTTTTCTCGATTAGAATTGATTTTATTAAATTATTAAATAGTTAAGTACACAAAAATAATAGTTTTAATATATTAAAGCTCTAATAATAATACAAATATTAAATAAATATTTATGTAGCAAATAAAACATAGTATCAGTATAGGTACACGGTTGTTCAACAAAAGTTAGTAATGAGAAAATTATGCGTCGTTAATAAGCTTTTAATGCTGAAGTTGTCTTGTTTCAAATGTTAAGTATTGATCTTAACTAATTAAAATTCACATAAAACATACAAAAAAAAATATATATATCTTATTCAAAAAAATTTATTTGGATTGCGGTTGCGCGAATAAAGGAGTAAAAACTTTCCCTAAATGTGCACTTTGGTACTACCTATCTATCACATTAAACCGTTTTTTTAATCTAAGACCACCGAGTTGAGATATTTAGTGGTACCTACATATAAAGCGGGACACACTGTATATTTAGAAAAAATGATTATAATATAATTAAGAAATCAGTTTGTTCGTAAATTGGTTGCCGTAAACATTATTATACAATAATTAACTAGACCTAATTTATTCACCAAAAACTACATAAAATTGATAACTTAACTTTAACTTATTTGTCATGTAAAGCAATGCATAATACTTCATAATAACAGAGAATAAAAAACCTAATAACTATTTATAATTAATCAAGTTATTATACAGCCCACGTCTGCCGAATTAATTGAATACACCAAGCATGCAGAGAATCACTTTCGAAAAAAATTTAAAAATCCTTTTTCTTCCTAATCTAAACGCCTTATCTTATACTTGTCAGTTCTCGCCTACCCTTAAGATCGTAAGAATGCAATTTAAATAAAATAATATTTGATTATTTATATAAATAAAACAGACATACCTGAGTGTACAACACGAGATGAACAGTGCGATTGTATTCTCTTCCACAATAGATACCTCGAAGCCGTGACTCAAAAACGAGACTGAGTTAATTAAACAGTTTTAATTAAACAGATTTTTATAAGCCAGTTGTAATTTTTTTTTATTTTTTATTTTTTTTTTAATAACATTAATTATGATTTAATTTTTATGTAACAAACCATTCTATCTTATACAACTTAAGCATATTATTATACAATAATACCTAATACCTATGTAAGTATTATGTAATAATATCAAGAAACCATTAAATAGATTTATTTGCATTTTTATTTATAGTTGCCACTTATAATCTGGTATATCGTAAAACTCATTATACTTCTTAAAATACAATCTGGTGATAGTATAAACTGAAATAGTTAATAGGTACCTATATTAACATATTCAACTTTATTTAAATATTAGTATACTTATACGAGCAATTCCAGAAATGTTATGGTCACTGAGTAATTCTGGCGTTAGTAAAATAAATGCGAAATTGATCATACTGGGTAATGGATGATTAAAAGTCAAACTTATTTTTATAGTTTTTATACATAAATATTTAATTTTATTTCAAGTATACAAGATGTTAGGGAAGTTAGTACACTCATATATATTTCTATCTCTTGTTCACATCATTCACTAACCCATAGATATAGTATAGGTATTTGTACACAAAAACTGAACACCTATTGGATGCTTTTCCTAAAACACATATTTATTACATATAATATTAAGTAATTTTTTTGGTGTCAATGTAATTATAAACAATGCACAATATTTTTATTATATGCAAAATAGGAACTATATTATAAGACGATTCACGAAATTCACTTTCAAATTTTCTAAAAGCGTGGTAAATTATATATTACATTAAATAAACACAAATCAGTAGGTATATTTTATAAATTAAAATTGTATTAATTTTTATCAGGTTTCAACAATATAATATATTATATACTTATAGTCTATAAGTATAAATATAGGTTATAAATATATCGATATTATATAAATACTGTTGTAAAAAACTAATTTTCCGGGATGCCAAAATCAAAAAAAATCTGTGTGTGGTCAATTAAATACAAATCAATGACGCACTAAATATTGATAAAGAAAATTTCGGCAAAGTCTATTATTTACAGTTTTCTAAGAAAACGTTTCTCCAATCCCGTACACGGAAAACTGATTTTCCAGGGCATGTCGACATCAAACAAATTCTGAATTTGGTCAAACAAATACAAACAAATGACGTGCTAAATGTTGGCACCAGAAAATTTGCGGAAAGTCAATAATTAACAGGGTGGGGGGCTATGGAAACGTTTCCGCAGCCCCCCGCACGGAAAACCGATTTTCCGAGGTGAACCGACATCAAACAAATTCTGAATTTGGTCAAACAAATACAAACAAATGACGTACTAAATGTTGGCAAAAGAAAATTTGGGAAAAGTGAAATGTGGGGGGCTGGGGAAACGTACGTATTAAATTGTTCTTGTAAAAGCCAAAGTGTAATTTTAATTATAAAAATATATATTTTACAAATAGATAATAGCTGCTAATATAGTAATATGTGATAATAACGAATCAGTAATGGTGGGTATAGAAAAATACAAAATAGCAATAGCTGCTATTTATCACTGCTATTTTACAATAGCAATAGCAATAGCTATTGCTATTTAAATAAATAGCATTTTACCATCACTATACTGTTGGCGATACCATGACACATTGGCAAAATGGCAAACTAGTGAGCCCAGATAGATTAGATATACTACTCAAGCGCTCCCCGTGTTTGACTCGAGTTTTATCAATTGATAGTTTCGATTTTTATACTATCGATAATTTACAAGATCGATACTTACATTTTGGATAATTATTTATTTTTTATTATTTATAAAATAGTATAATATATTAGTTTGTTTAATATATTTTTAGAATAGGTTACGATTTAAATTTTAAGACACAAAATAATTGCTAAACGTAATTGATTATATTTAATGATTATAATTGATTTTAAGCCCATAAAAAAGATTAAATAGAAAGGCAACTCCCGCAGCACGTTTAGATACTCTACTCTGAGCACTCCCGTGTTTCACTCAAGTTTTAACAATTGATAGTTTCGATTTTTATAATATCGATAATATACTCGATCGATAATAATATTAGCGATTATTATTTATAAAATATTATAAATATATTATTTTATTTGATATATTTTTAAAGTAGGTTACACTTTAGATCATAAAACATAATATTAATAATAATATTTATTAAACATTATTGATTTATTATTATTTTTATTTTTTTTTTTATAACAATTATACACAATATGGACATTAACTATAAATTACATATTAAATTAAACATAATTAACATTTTGTCATGGTATACAATTGGTTTTTTATTATTGGATCAGTTGTGTTATATTTTTCATCTTTAGTTAGTATTCGGTTGATATGATTTATATAAGAATAAATTAGCAAATTAGTTTTTTTCTTTATAAATATATCAGTTAAATAACGATAAGGACAAGTTAAATAATAAATTGGTAAATACTGAACAAGTGATTCATTAGAGATTTTATAAGATTATTACTTTTGAACACAAATTTATAGAAATTAAAATTAAACATTTGTATAATGTGAGTAAAAATACTCATATCTTCTTCATTAGGATATTGTAAGTTGTAGTCTTCATACATACGCGCTCGAATAAACTGCATCTGAATGCATAGTTGTCATACAATGATTGCAATTTTTGTTTTTTTTTTTAAACATTTTTCATGACTCATCCAGTGACATTTTCTCTGCTATTTGAATTTATTGAAGCATATGGTGGTTGATAAAGAATAGCAATTGCTAATGTAATGATACCATCTTCAGCATCCTCTAAAGGATGAATACCAGTTAGGTTATCATCAAGGCTAGGATTTATATGCAACAGCATGTTTTTTTTGCGGCTTCTGGGTATTGATTTTGTCAGTTATCTCCTCGAATCACCTCATGAAGAGATAGATAGTGGTGTTTTTATTTTGCATGTTTTTGCATATTTTGGATAAAATGCATATTATTTCATATATTGAATGAAATGAATATTATTGCATATTTTGATTAAAATAATGCAAAAAATGCATGTTTTATAGTATATTTCGTAATTAATATTTTGTATTTAATTCAAGCCCTGCTGATTAAAGTATAATTTTATTTTTCAATTATATTATATTAAAAGAGACAAATGGTTTTTGTAAGTATATTTTTGTGTTTATCTTATAAAAATTTAAATGCATATTTTTGCATATTTTGGTAAATAAAATACATATTTTACAATTTTTTATTACATACAAATCCAGCCCTGGTTATCATTAAATAAAAATTCCTTTAAATTTTTTGAGTGAGCCCAATTATATTTTGTAACGAAACTGTTTACCGACCACCAACGACAACAGATTAGGCGCCTCCTCTCAACCATTTCCACCATTTTACGGCAAGCGACTCGGTGGACCGTGAAGCCATAATAACATAATCTATACGACATAGGTACGTATTCAATTTTTTTTATGTTCAAAATAAATTAGTTGGTTATTATTAATATATTTTTAAAAGGTCCTAAATCGGGATTAACCATAATTAACTTTTATATAAATTGAATATTTCAATGACGATTCATGTTTTCAATAACAATAATATTAAAATTTTATATTTCAACGCAATGACAAGTGTTCATTATTTATATTGAAAAATATGTTGGAACTCCTCCCCTCTAAATTTTTTTTTTACAGTTACAGTCTTGCTTCAAGTTAAATAAATTATAGGTTTTATTTATTACTAAAATATAGACGTAGATCATTCACTTGAAGTAGATTCATAGTCTCATAACTCATAAAATATCTATATGTACCTATTTATTACTATGGCTCAGATTTATATGTATTTATGCAAGTAAAATATGTACATAAATATGTGCTAAAAAACTCAAAATATGTATTTCACTCGGGGTTTCTAGAGTGCGTCCCGAAATGACCCTTTTTTAATGTTCCTAGTGCATCCAGAATAAGGTATAATCCGAGTGCGTCCCAAGAAAAAAGGTCATATTTTTTACATAGCCTGAATGCGTCCCAGTTCATTTAGAATTACCCAGGGTGCACCATAAGGAGATGAACTGGCTTACACCCCAAAAATATTATTTTTATTATTATAATTATTTATTTATTTAAGCTTACACCGTTAAGGTTAGGTGAGCATACATTTTATCAAAAAATGTTTTGTTATTATTATATATTTATATAGGCTGGTGTTTAAATGCCATTCTTTTGACAAAATCGAATCTTGATATTTTATTATTTTTTTTTTAAATTGTTTTATATTGTCTTCGATGTATGTAATTTTCTTGCACGTACTTCCTTTTGGTTTTTTTGTTGTTTGTGTGGCCGTTCGGATTGCTATTTTAGTATCAATTTGATTTTTTTTAATACTTCCAAAAATGTATATATGTCTGGGTGATGTGTATAAAATAATGAGTTGTACTTGGAATGAAAGCTTTCACAGGCATTTATTGTTCTTTCAGAACTACTATTCATTTCGGCCCACATGGAAATAGGAAATTTTGCTACAGAATCTATATAATTATTAATGAGGGGGCCGAAGTATAATATTAATAACATACGAGCTCGGACACCTAACTTTTATTTTACGCCGCTAACACCTAGGTCTAAAAAATATATTATAGAGGACGAACTGGGTGTGTAGTGGTGTAATAGCTCGAACAGTAGTGGTCGGGATCGCCTAGCAATTACTGTCGGCTATGTAGTGATTGTTGTGGATTATGTGTATTTGTGTATTAATGTGTGTATGTATGTGGGTGTGTGTACAATAAAACAATAATAATAAAATGGTAACACGGTTTTTGGTAAATAAGTTGCTGTTGCTGTATAATACACAATAATAATAATGACACAAATATATAAAAAATCACAGCAACACAGATGTAAAAATTATGATAATAAATAAATAAATAATAATAATTAGTTCACGGCTCTTATAGCCAGCAGTATAAAATAATAATAATTAGCGCACGGCTCTTATAGCCAGTAGCATAGAATAAAATAAATAATAAAATAATAATGTACAACCCTTATGGCTGATCAGAATAAATTACAATAATATTATAGGCAGCTGTTTAAGCTGTTAGCTCGTGTGAACTTAAGTATAAAATATAAAAAGAATACGTGGCCCTTATCTCTTAACAGATTCAATATAAAATAAATAACAACAAAAAGAATAATAAAAACTTACAGTTGTGGAGCGCAGTCTAGCTAGCTGGTCCTGTGCTAAAATGATATAAAATAATACACAATAATATAATAATAATAAGTGACGATTTACACACGTAAAATCAACACAACAATATAATAATAATGCCCTTGTGGCTCACAATAATAAAAAGATAATGTAATTAATAATAATATAATAATACGCTGTGGCGATTAGCGCCCACGCAATGTGATATAAAATATAAGTATAATGTATAAAAAAGGAGGTATACGTGGCGGTCGGCGCCAGCGACGATCACACAACAAAAATAAAAAAATACGATTTTACTCGATACAATATTAATAATTGCGGCGGACTATCTCACACGACGGACGGAGAAAGACAAAAATTGCGGCGGCCGTGTCCAGTAATATCCGCGTAGGCGGCGGCGTGCGATAACATTTAATCTACATATTATATAACTCACAAGACACATTCAATACGAAAATAAAACAATACAATAAGTGATATAATATGTGTGTGTGTGACCAGCTGTCCTCTGTGCCCAGTGATAATGCTAATTAAAAAATATCGATTATTATGTTGCGGCGGCAACATTCTCCCCCCGTTGAAAGTCCTGGGTTTCAACAACTGGTGCGATATCCTTATCGGTCGGTAGCCTACATAGTTTTATGACTGGACGACGCATATGCGTCCCGTTTGCTGTCCTTAGTGTGACAACGCGTACTACACCATCAGAACCCGGATGTAGTTCCACAATTATACCTAACTTCCACCTGGCTGGAGGCATACAGTCATCCTTTATAATTACAACATCGCCCTTTGCTAGCTGTGCGCTCTTACTCGTCCATTTACCACGAATTTGGATCTGTGGCAGATACTCATTTGACCAACGCTTCCAGAAGGTTTGCATCAAATTCTGAACAAGTTGCCATCTACGCAGACCTTTGGGCTCTTCCTTAGTTATATCCGGTTCATCTGGTAATAGCATAGCACCTCCAATCAAGAAATGTGATGGGGTTAACACAGCCAAGTCGGAAGGGTCACTATTCAGTGGTGTCATCGGTCTCGAATTTAGGCATGCCTCAATTTGGCAGAGTAGTGTTCGCATTTCCGTGCTCGTGAGTTTGTGATCAGATATTACTCTCTTCAGGTGATGTTTCATACTCTTTACAGCACTCTCCCATATGCCACCAAAATGAGGAGCAGAGGGTGGGTTAAAGTGCCATTCAATACCTTCCTTCTCTAAATCATCACTGGCTTTCTTCATCATTGAGACTAACTCTTTTTGAGCGCCAACAAAGTTTGTGCCGTTGTCGCTATACAGCTTAGCACATTTTCCTCTTCTAGCCATAAAGCAACGCAGTGTTGCCACGAAAGATCTACTTGAAAGATCGTCAACCAACTCTAAATGTACGGCCTTTGTGGAGAAGCACACAAATATCGCAATCCAAGCCTTTTTGGCAGCCACGCGCCTCAAACCACTTCGAATAAAAATAGGACCAGCAAAATCTACGCCTGTTACTGTAAAAGGTCTAGTACACTGAACTCGATCTCTTGGGAGTGCTGCCATAATTGGGTGGTTAAAACGTGGATGAGATTTTGTACATTGAACACAACGCCATACCACTGACCTCGCAGTTACTCGGCCTAAAAGTGGCCAATACAGACGCCTTACTTCCGATAATAAGAGCTGAGGTCCTCCGTGAAGTAGCTCCAGGTGATATTTTTCAAATATCATTCTGGTTACTTTATGAGCCGCAGGTAGTACAACTGGGTGTTTGCGTTCTTCAACCATGTCTGAGTTCTCGAGTCTTCCACCTACAAGTATTAAGTCATCGCGCAGGAAGGGATTCAAGCTCCGCAACTTGCTATTCTTTGATACTTCTTGTCCCTTTTCTAGTGACGAGATCTCCTTGCTAAAACACTCAGCTTGAACCATTCTTAAAATTGTTTTCCTCGCTTCGTTCAAGTTGGGTATCCTTAAAGATTGAGGGCCTTTGATCATCTTACGCAGGTACTTCGAATAGATCGTTAACCAAGCCACTCCTCGTAGCATTCGGTTCCATTCAGAGTAGTGTTTTAATATACCGTTTACTGGGTTAGTCGCCGCAAGTACTAGTTTCACTTCACGTACTTCAGGCAGCTCTTCCTCCGCATGGGTTATCGGATTTAGGATCCAATCTTTCTCATCGCCTTCCAACCAGGCAGGTCCGTTCCACCACAATCTTGACATTAATAGCTCTTCTGGCCTTAAACCTCTTGAAGGAATATCCGCTGGGTTTTCCTGTGACCCTATGTGGTTCCACTGTTTCACCTCTGTGACATCCATGATTTGTGATACTCGATTAGCAACGTATGTTTTTAGCCGGCTGCTTTGGCTGTTCAACCATCCTAGTACTATTGTTGAGTCCGTCCATAGTTTAAACTGATGAACGTTGATTTGCCATGACTCGGAAACCCGTTGAGCCAGCTCAGCTAATAACAATGCACCGTTCAACTCAAGCCGCGGAATTGTGCTTCCCTTTAACGGGGCTACTCGGGTTTTTGCACATAGAAGCCTGGAATGCCATTTTCCATCACTACCGTGAGAACGAATGTAGATACAGGCGCCATACGCTTCTTCGGAGGCGTCACAAAATCCATGTACATCTATGATATTGGCACGTTCAGGTATAGCTTTCCTGGGAATGGATAATGCTCTTACTCGCTCAAGCTCCTCATAAAATTGACTCCATCTTTGCCGGATGCCTACGGGAAGTCTTGCGTCCCAGTCTATCTTCATGGACCACAGCTGTTGTAGAAATATTTTCCCTCTCACTAGAACTGGTGACAGGAATCCGAGTGGATCGAAGATTCTGTTCAGGTCGGCGAGTATGGCTCTTTTAGATAGCGCGCCTTCTGTGGATCGTGATACGATTTCATATTGAAAATGGTCTGCGACTGGCTTCCATTGCAACCCTAGTGACTTGACTGTATCATCGTCTCCTATGTTTAATACGAACAAAGGGTCATCAACATGCTTAGACATGTTTTGAAGAACCAACTCGGAATTAGAACACCATTTCCTCAACGGTAACTTTGCTGAATCTAGCACTGCTCTGACGTCTCCTTGCAATTGACAGCAGTCCTCCTCTGTGTCGGCTCCCGTCATTAGATCATCCATGTAAAAATCCTCGGCGATCACCTTTGAAGCCTTCGGGTAGTCATTCTGGACACTTTCTGCGAGTGCTATAAGACAATAGGTGGACAAGAATGAGGCAGGGGTCGTTCCGTACGTAACTGTAGTAAGTTGATATGAACGGAGTAGTTCTTCAGGGCTGGATCTCCAAACAATTCTTTGTAGGTCCCAGTCTTCTCTTCCCACCTTTATTTGCCGAAACATTTTTTCTATGTCGGAAGTTACGACAAATTGATGCTTGCGGAAGCGAACTAGTATAGAAAATAAATCTTGCTGGACAGTTGGACCGCATCTCAATACATCATTAAGGGATACACCAGATGTGCTCTTCGCCGAAGCGTCAAAAACTACTCGGACCTTTGTTGTCAAGCTTGACGCCTTTGTTACCGAATGGTGCGGTAGATAAAAGTGATTCTGAGTCTGAATCGAATTCTCCAAAACTTCAACCATATGTCCCAATTCAATATATTCATTCATAAAACGTATATACTCCTTCTTCAAGTTCTCATCATTTTGCAATCTTTTCTCTACATTCAGGAACCGGGCAGTCGCCATAGGCAATGTTGCGCCTAATTCACTGATTTTCTGCTTAATAGGAAGTCGTACCACGAAACGCCCCTCTTCATCACGAGTTGTATATTGCTTAAAATGTTGGACTGTTTCCTGTTCTTCTTGACTTCTCTTATTCGCCCTCGATGTCCGGCCGTAGCTTGCATCCTCAATGGTACTGAGAACCTTCCACTCTTCCTCTATCGTTTGGCCCATTGAAAGAAGTGTTGGTGCATGTTGGTTAGAAAGTTCTCCCGTCACTAGCCATCCGAAATTGCTCTCATATAGGGTAACTGAACCTATATTTAATGGTATTTTCCTTGTTCCCAAAACATCAAAGAACGAGCCACCTCCAATCAGTAAATCAATACCTTGCGGGTGGTGGAAGTCCGGATCAGCTAGACATGGAAACACAAATCCTGTATAACCCAGCCATCTGTTGGTTCTGGACAAGAAGCTAGTTCTCCTACGATATTAGGCAATACATAACAGGAAATCATAATACTGAATGCACTAGTTCTTGATTCAATTTTCAACTCACTACACGACCTTGCTCTTAAACGATTATCTCCAATACCACTTATTGGCAATGAAGACCTCTTACATGTTAACTGCAGTAAGTTTGCATATTTCCTCGAAACAAAGTTAACCTGGGAGCCACTATCCAAGATGGCCCTGCACTGGTGACGTACACCATTTTTGTCTCGAACCGTAATTAAAGCTGTCGCAAGAAATACGTGTGCATTTTTCATGGCGGTTTCTGCTGGTACCGGTGCAGATACTAGGATTCCAGACGTAGATGGTATCTGACCCTTATCTGACTGTTGCCCTTGGAGCTCCTTTTTCTCTTCAGTTCTTTCCTTCTTTTCAAAATGCAGTAATGAATGATGATTCCGGTTGCACGTTCGACATCTATAGGTCGATCTACAAACATTCGCCATATGCCCAGTGGACAAACAATTGAAACATATACCCTTTCCCTGGACAAATGAGAGGCGTGTATTTATAGGTACTGCCTTGAACTCTTCACAATTAAATAGTTTATGTGGCTTAGTGCAGTAATGACAGGATACTATATCAGCAGCTGCTACAAGAGCTCGCCTTGGTTCAGTTGACGAATGTTTGACACTACTTCTCTTTGTTGTTTCACTACTCGAATTTGCCTTAGTATCTCCTTTTGACCCGGACGCTGCTTCTGAAGATTCAAAGGCTACACACCGACTGGATAAGAATTTCTCTAAGTCACAATACTTAGGGAGTTGGGTGTTTTGTTGTCTTAATTGCCAGCCATGGCTGGTAGCAGCATCTAAGCGGCTTACGATTATCGTGACCAACCACGCATCCCAATGTTCCGTAGTAGGCTGATTCAGAACTCTTAGTGCTGCAACATGAGCACTGACATGGGCATGTAATGCTGAAGTTCTTGAAGTTTTAGCTGTCGGCTGCTCTACATACGGTGATTCCAGAAGAGACCGAATGTGCGATTGAATGACAAGACTGCGATTGTCATATCGTTGTTTCAGGCGTTCTATGGCCACTTCATAATTAGCATCTGTCATTGGAATCGACTTGATTAGGTCTAACGCTGGACCACTAATACTTGATCGGAGATAGTAGAATTTTTGTGCAGGTGAAAATCCACCATCATCATTGTATCATAGCTCGGAAACAATCGAAAAATGGCTCCCAATCTTGGATATCACCGCCAAATGTGTGGTAGCGTAATAATTGGCAATTGGGCACGGCTGTGACCCGTTGACATATTATTGAAGGTTGAGTTGTGACAGCTGCTGTTGACACTCTTCTTTGCATTTACTATTTCTTGAATGTTAGAACGAATATTAAAATAATCGAATTCGAACCTATTCCGCTCCTCTTCTTCCTTATCGAGATCATCGACCACAATCAATTCCAATTGTGTCTGTATGTCGTCAAATTTTTGGTTTAAACGCGGCAACTCTTCTTGGCGAAATTCCAATAGTGATATAGCGTCAACTGTTGGATCAAATCCTTCAACAAAGTTTTTCATACGCGTAAGAGACGCCTTAATGATGCCACGCTTTTTCCTAAGCTCCTTGACCTGAACTACCATAATATCATCTAACCCCATGTTGATGATAAATAGTTAATCTCAGCAATAAATATAGAATATATTGAAATTAATGTGATTTTAATCTGACGGATAGACAAATTACTTACAATAGGTCTTATACTTCTTTCTCAACTGTAAAATTCACAAATAATAAAACACAACAAATCACAATATATAAATAAAAAACAATCACGTCGAGGTCACCAAAATGAGGGGGCCGAAGTATAATATTAATAACATACGAGCTCGGACACCTAACTTTTATTTTACGCCGCTAACACCTAGGTCTAAAAAATATATTATAGAGGACGAACTGGGTGTGTAGTGGTGTAATAGCTCGAACAGTAGTGGTCGGGATCGCCTAGCAATTACTGTCGGCTATGTAGTGATTGTTGTGGATTATGTGTATTTGTGTATTAATGTGTGTATGTATGTGGGTGTGTGTACAATAAAACAATAATAATAAAATGGTAACACGGTTTTTGGTAAATAAGTTGCTGTTGCTGTATAATACACAATAATAATAATGACACAAATATATAAAAAATCACAGCAACACAGATGTAAAAATTATGATAATAAATAAATAAATAATAATAATTAGTTCACGGCTCTTATAGCCAGCAGTATAAAATAATAATAATTAGCGCACGGCTCTTATAGCCAGTAGCATAGAATAAAATAAATAATAAAATAATAATGTACAACCCTTATGGCTGATCAGAATAAATTACAATAATATTATAGGCAGCTGTTTAAGCTGTTAGCTCGTGTGAACTTAAGTATAAAATATAAAAAGAATACGTGGCCCTTATCTCTTAACAGATTCAATATAAAATAAATAACAACAAAAAGAATAATAAAAACTTACAGTTGTGGAGCGCAGTCTAGCTAGCTGGTCCTGTGCTAAAATGATATAAAATAATACACAATAATATAATAATAATAAGTGACGATTTACACACGTAAAATCAACACAACAATATAATAATAATGAATAATGTGTCACAAAATAAAAAGATAATGTAATTAATAATAATATAATAATACGCTGTGGCGATTAGCGCCCACGCAATGTGATGTGATATAAAATATAAGTATAATGTATAAAAAAGGAGGTATACGTGGCGGTCGGCGCCAGCGACGATCACACAACAAAATAAAAAATACGATTTTACTCGATACAATATTAATAATTGCGGCGGACTATCTCACACGACGGACGGAGAAAGACAAAAATTGCGGCGGCCGTGTCCAGTAATATCCGCGTAGGCGGCGGCGTGCGATAACATTTAATCTACATATTATATAACTCACAAGACACATTCAATACGAAAATAAAACAATACAATAAGTGATATAATATGTGTGTGTGTGACCAGCTGTCCTCTGTGCCCAGTGATAATGCTAATTAAAAAATATCGATTATTATGTTGCGGCGGCAACAATTAATTTTCTATAATATAATCCATAAATTCGTTGAGGTTTTCATGTTTCGGCATTATAGATATAAAATCTTCGATAATACAGTTTTCTACATCTTCTTGATTCAATAATGGTAAACCAAATATATTTTTCAAAAATAAACCTATTTCCTAATCTTTACTCAACCCCAAATTTTGAATGTGACGCCACCATGCTTGCCCCAAATGGAAACGACATCCTATAATAATTATAGTTGGCCAAACTTTTAATGCGCCAAGATGAATAGATAATTCAAAATCCGCAAATATATATTCGGGACAACAACATAAATTTAATTTAAAACATTCAGTTTTTAATATACTAAAACATTTTGCATATGATTCGCATTCTTTATTATTAAGTAAAAAATACACTAAAGGTATGTATAATGGCCATTACTTAAGCCGTGTGTTATAAATAATTGTAAAAAAAATTTAGTACCATCTACATATATAGTCTTAACAGTACTTAAAGTATTTAAATTTTTTTCACATGAAAACATTACTATATTTTGATTACTGTCATTTACCATGAGAAATTGTTCGACGTCATAAGTTTTAATTTATCTAACGAATCCAATACTTCATGTACATTTTAAATATTACATGGTCTTGCTGGTAATTTTGATCGTCTTGCCAAATATACGAGTATACTTTTGCGAAAGCAATTCATATCAGTTTTATATTGTATTGGTGTTGATTTTCTTAAGTTCATTATGTATTAATTTAAGTGGCCGTTCACAAATTTCATCCTGTGCTTTTCTTTTTAATGAATTACGAATAACTTGTCTAACCATAATGTCTTGTACGTCTTTTTCATGGTTATGATCTAATTTATTCTCTATAACAGTATCTCCACTTTCACCGGTTTTAAAATATGCACAACTAAATATAGAAACAAGGTTTCAAAATTTAATGTTGTTTAAAATCATCAAAGTTATGGTAAGTTATCTTATCTAAACCATGAATCATGAACATTCAATTGTTTTGTAACTAATTTTATTACTGGTATTTACAAATAAATAAACTAATACTAGAAAATTGTATTTATTTATTTATTTAAATTGATGTTCAATAACAAAATAATATATATTACCTATTTAACATAATATGATTGATATAATAATATTAGCTTGTTTTATATCTATAAAATAATACTATATTCCACCTATTTTATATTCATATTATTAACATTATATTTACATTTAAATATGTTTTTAAATGTTTAATAATACATTTTCGTATAACAACTTATAATAAAATAGGCCTCCGGGCGAATAGTGGCGTACTCTGTTGAGAGATTTGCCGTACATTTTGGCATCCATATTTTTAACATTGTGAGATAGGGAAGTGGTATCACCTTATCTTCTCTACATCGTGCCACAGAATAACCAGAAGACTCACTTTTTTTTGAAATACGCGGGTTCTTATGGGGGATAAATTTGCAACACCTGTTGGGATATCAGTGTAGCCTGTATACAGATAATAATCAATTGTACAACCACAAAATATTGTGGTCCCGTATTACAACTTATCGATACAATAAATATTGTACATCATTTTGTTGTATAATAATAATAACATCAAAAACGTGTTAATCCAATTTCAGCAGGAAAAGAGAATTTTCGAATCCTGGCTACACTGATATCCCAAACATTTTTCACCATAGATAATAAAGAATGGATAGGCCACGCCTATGCTTATAACATTAGGTGCCTCGTTCCTAAAGAGCAGATATCTTCTGTCTCACAAAGGTGCCTGTTATCTCAACTTTTGGTTATTACTTATTGAAAATCTGATATATAATATATATATATGGATTAATAATAAAAGCACCTACATTCATAATTGTTTGAGAACGTATGATAAGGGCGAATGGCCTATCCATTCTTTATTATCTATGTTTTTCACCAATTTTTGAGTTCTCAGTAAGTGAGCCTTCTGGTTATTTTGTAGTTAAACTAGGTTTATCAGAGCGGTCAGTGGATTCTATGAACGTTAGGACAACAACTATACCACATCAATATTATTATTATCCATTGATATTAAACTAATGGATGTGGCATAACACAAAAATCTGTAAGCTAACATAATTGTTACTGTTATTAACCGCTAGATTTCATAATTAATAAAATTGTAACAATTATCAAGAGCCATTATCATAGATATTACATATTAATAAATATGTTTTTTAAATCATGGTTTAAGATATTCAGGTTAGCTATCCGATTGTGTTACGGTTCAGTAGTTCATATTTTCACCACACGCGTAAAGCGCTAGTAGTAGTAGGGCTATATTTAGCCTGCCTGAATATTCTTGGTATTTGTTCATTCGCAATCAAGTTTATAAGTTCAACAAAATCCTCATCCTCCGATATTTTGTTATTTATTTTTAAATAAATATAAATGATTCTTTGCACAAAACATTGTTTTAACACAAATAATCAGTATCATAATTCATAACAGTCAAAATTTATGTATCATGGATCTATGGCAAAACTATTGCTAAACCTAGTTTAAACCATCGAGATCGGTGGTTTATCTAAACTTTCTTTTAAACTGGGTTTAAGCGTTAAACTAATCTTGTAAAACATATGATTTGGTCTTAAACCGAGTTTAAGAAAAACCTTATTTAAACTTAGTTTAAACTAGACTAGTACAACTGGCCCTAAGCGTCCAACCGGAACGCACCCCGTGTGAGCGTTCGTGAGCGCCGAACGATGACGTAGAGCTCAGATCTCGTGACGTCACGGTTGTAGTGTGAGCGCTTATAAATGCCAAGTGGAACTCACTGGGAGCGCTCATGAACGCTTGAAGCGTACAAAGTGTCCAACCGGAACGCACCCATTATCGTTTCACGATCACGGATCAACGGACCATGACAAAATAGATTTTACTAAATGAATAGAATATTCAATAGTGTCATGGCTTAATATTTAATTGTATACCAATTGTATCCTCATAATCAACTATTCCAAAATGTATTCATAAATGTATTTAGTATTAATAATGATATCATAATTTTAAGTATTTACCAATATTTGAAATCTAGCACAGTAATATTATTGCTTGCTGACCCTGCCATTCCCTTTAATGCACTGAAAAGGTTTTCCAAAACGTCTTGGTTGAGTTTTCTTGTTAAAATAAATGAACATCCTTCACGTTTGAGGTCATCAAGTAAACATTTGATTGATTTATTGCTTATCAATATACCTAAAATAATAAAATAATGACATAGAAATATAAATTATGAAGAGGCTCCTAAATGAGAAGTCTCCATAACATATTATAACATTTATTTTATTAATTTTACCCTTTTTTAAACAGGTAATGGTACTGGAATATCATCAACTTACCTCTTTGAAATGGAAGTAAAGATTTCTTCCCATGAACCCTCATATTAATTATAAATTCATTCATTTTATCAATAAGTTTGTTTTGATTTTTTTCGTCTAGACCATAACTTGGTATACCATTGTCAAATTTATGTTGTGTATTAAAAAGGTCGAACCAATTGTTAAATAACAAAATAATATCAGAAGCCTGTTTTTAAAAATAAATATTTCATTTTTGTATAGATATATAATGATTTAGATCAACATTACTTACATCCTTTAAGTTGCTTATTTTTATATAATTATTTTTTTCACAATGAATAAGTGCTTTAGCAACGGTATTAGAAAAAAGTTGTACTGCCAGTCGAACATTCATTCTACCTGTCCCCTCGACTGAAATATGGCGTTGTGTTAATTTGTGTGCCATTCTAAAGTCTACACTATTTAAATTCACCAATTCCTGAAATATGTTTTTACCTACATATTTTCCATTGGGAAGAATATAACCACTAGAAGTAAATTACATAGAAATTATGAATTTATTTATCATTTATTAGATACAAATCTACTTACTGATCAAGTATATGATTTCTCGCCAATTTAATTAAGTGTGGAACATCTGCAAATACATATATATTTTGGTTTGTTATCGGATGTGTAAATGCAGTATTAGTAATTGATATGTTTAGAGTTCGCCATAAACCCATATTTGCAGAACCCATGTCATTTACTATTGCCATTACATCGAAACCAATTATATGTAGCTCTTCAATTATTGAGATCAATATATCTTTTGTCATATGTGTGTCAAAGTTATAGTAGATCACCTGTTTCCAATTACTTAACAAACCTATTCATAAAATAAATTATTCATATTGTAATTTGTTAAGATATTTTATAACTGCTTCACCTCTAGCCATGACTGTTTGTACACATTTATTGGGGCCTATAATCTGCTCATATGCTTTATCATAACATATTCTCTTTGACACATATGTTTCATCAAAAGAAAGTACTGTGAATTTGTCAGTCTTCGACATTAAGGATCCTTAATATGCATTTATAATATAATATTAATATTAATTTTTGTATTAAGATATTTTAATTGTTTTTGTTTAATGTACCTTTTGCTTTCATTAAAGTAATTACACTTGATAGGGTTCCAGGTTGGATAGAAAATGTTGAGGCCCATTTTCTTAACGTTGATAGACCTAAAATTAATTTAATGATTTAACTATGATAAATATCTATTAGATATACTATTTTACCAGGTAATGGAAACTGTTTTTCATTTCTCAAATAACGATAAGCTTTAGGAGAAATACTTCTCAAAGTGATTGCAGATGATATATCCTCTGGTTCCCATGAATAAACTTTTTTTTTTGGATGAAGAAGCAATTGGATTTGTGTAGGACTTAACAATTTATTTAATGTATTATTAAATCTATTTTCAAATCTATAATTTTCTAAATTAATAAAATCATTATATGATTTAATTTTATTACTCTGTGATGAAATAATAGTTTTAAGTTTATTATTTTGCAAAACCAACTGTTCATTATCATTTTTCAATCTAAAAATAACAAATAATTAAATTATTAGGAATTAATTGAATATTAAAATAACCAGAAAGAAAAAAAATTTAGTTGATTATTTTTAATTACTTTTGGAGTAAATCATTATTATCTATTGCATAATCCAATGGTTTTATTCCTTTCAGGTCAGTCTCTTCACTCAAAAATAATTTTACTCTACAGTCATTTTTCAATAATTTGTCATCACTAAGAATTAATAAATTGAATTAAGAATGTTGCATTAGGCGTTAAATATGTAATAAGAATGTTCATACTTTCCAGTATCAGTTTTGATATGACTATTTCCCAAATTATTAATTTTTTCAACTGAAAATACTCCACTAGGTGTTTTAATAAACGACAAATCAGTACAATCATCAAAATCAGTGCTATAAAGTTAAATATATAAGTACATTTAAGTTAAGGTTTTAGGTTATTACTATTTTTGGGTACATATTATATACTACTATGGTTTCTACAATACATACCAAATGGAATTATCTGAGTGTATGATTGTCTTAACCTCAGTTGGAGTTTTAATATCCTGAATTTCTTTTCTTAAATATGGCACATCATCATACTCTAAACCCAATGTACTAAACAATATTTATAAAATATTTAAATGTTATGTATTTCATATATTATATATTTTTTTTTTTAGATTCTGAACGGAGTGATGAATGTATTTTATGTATAAACTTAATTTGTAAAATTAATTTTCTTTGGTGTATTATATTATAAAACAATTTAATTATACCTATGCTATTATACTTTTGTATAATTTTAGACTTTAATTTTTTGTATAAATCCAGTTATTATAGTTTTTATATAATATTTTGTACTATACTCCTTTCAATACAATTGTACAATTATACCATTTTTAAGGTAAACAATTATAAAATGTATTACTTACATTATAATTACTTTAATGATTTTAATACTTTTGTTTTGTAATATAAAATAAATATATATAATATTATTTGTCATCTACCTACTTTTTTATTTAATTAAAATAGTTTACCTTAAAGGTATAGCATTCTGCTTAAGCTTTCTACCTGCACGTGGTGAATAGTTAAGCATTTTTTGAATCATTGGCTTATCAAAATGATGGGGTGCAAAATGAAGTGAGCATACTACAGCTGAAAATATTTTTATTATACATTTGTAAGTCTAAATATTTTATAATTCATACCACTGTTCAAATTGGTGTTTTTTAAATCAATACTAGAACCAATAATTTGTAACAACCATTTATTCCTAATATCCTCATTTTTGGGAAATCGGTGTAAATGTATATAAGGGTTACTCTGTATTCCCTTTTTTCGAGAGCCGCTGTCACAATTCGGGAATACACATTACACATACAGGCATTTTCTGTGGTTTGATTTAATAATTATTTGCAATAAAAATCAAATTAACAATACAAAATAATTAGGAAACTAGGAAACTAGGAACGTAATTGAAGAAATACACTAAATTAGTTTCATAAATACAAAGTTTTTATTACAAAACATTGACAATTTGACATAATATAAAATACAAATTTTAATATTTTATAAGATAACCAATTAATAATATAAATACAATTATTATTATATAGCAATACATTATATATACATTACATAATACATTATAATATAAATTTAAAAATTATTATTAGAATATTGATAACATTAAATACAAGTATACCTAATAATATAATATTATAATATTATATATTCATAAAAATAACATTACACAAATGAGCGGCAAAATATAGACCAATCAAATCAGGAGAACGGCTGACGTCACAGTTCTGGACGAGGTGCGGGAGGGGTGCGCGTTCTCCGACAAAATTAGTTATGTTGATATCATACCTATCTATTTTGTCATGGATAATATTATATTACGCTGACCTCGCTCAAGTCTGAGAGAGAGCTGGTGAAACGTCTGTAAAAAACGAATACGCGGCAATTCGTTTTTCGATACACGATGTATATCTACTATCTAAGTATATAAATATAATATTATAATACTAGTATTATGTCGTAAAATTTTGAGCGCATATAAGTATATCAGAATTAAAGAATTTAATATACGAGTTTGGGTAGGTATGTAACGGACATCGACGGGCGCCGCGCCGGCGGCAAGCTTCGATGAACACGCGTCACGCACAGTGTTTCGGTTTTTTGGGCTGGTCGACAGGAGGACAGTGGCGGTGCGTAATTATTAAGTGTTGCTCGAACTGGCCACCGGAGATTGTCGCTGGTGGGGCGACGCGACAAATCGTCGTGTCGGCGACCGCGGTTGGTAGTTAATGGCACAACGCGACTTCGGACGGGAGCCTCGTTCCCGCGAAATTCCTCCGCGCTGTCGTCGATACGCCGGAGCACGAACCCGCGCCCGCTCACTCACAAACCTGAATCCACAGTACTTTACTAACTGTTCTCGACCGAAAGGGGACAACGTGGACGTGAATAACGGAAAATTTTCATTTTACATTAAGGAAGCGCTTAAAGAAGTTTTTGGCCAGGTACAAAATTATGTTTTCAGTTATGTAAACTTTGTTGTTGTTGTTTTCTGGTTTGTTTAATGACCCAAACTATTTATCACCCAACACCCACAGTATTTTTAAAATGTTGTGCAAATATTAGCAAACAAATTCTAAAATAATTATAATTTTAGAAATTAAATCATATAAGTAGTATATGGGTCACTCTGGTACACTTTATATTTTATCACAAAAAGATCACAAGATTGATTTTAAACACAAAAGATCACAAACTACACACTTTAACATAATTATCAGAAATATAACATAAAATGCTATTAAAACATAAAAAGATCAGTAAAACTGTTTTTAAACACAAAATATCAGTAAAACTGTTTTTAAACACAAAAGATCACAAACTACACACTTTAATAAAATTATCAGAAATATAACACAAAATGTTATTAAGTATGAAAAGATCAGTAAAACTGTTTTTAAACACAAAATATCAGGAAAACAGTTTTTAAACACAAAATATCACAAACTGCACACTTTATCATAATTATCAGAAATAGAATACAAAATGATATTAAGCACAAATAGATCACAAAATGCTATTAAGTATATCATTAGAACTATAATTATGTTTTGAACTTTCTAATTTTATTTTCATAAAATTATTAACATACTTTTTAAATAAATCTGTTGTTTTTTCTTTGAAATTCCAGACTTCGTAAATTTTTGTTATTATGTATCCTTTTTCCAAAGCTTTATTAACTTCATCTGTTGTCCACGTTCCTATAAATTGTCTTTCGTTTTTAGAATGATCACATCTTTGATTTTGATCTACAGCACATTTATAACACAAAGGAAATAATAACTTTTCACTTTTTTCCAATTTTATTTTAACTGGAAGTACAGGGTGATAAAGATTTCTTGGAGGTAAAATTTTACATTTAATTAATCCAAACCAATTTTTATCGTATAATTTTGGTTTAAATATTTTTTTAGGATGACCAACAGGATAGTAATCATAATAATTCACAGTTGGATATAAACTACATACATCAATATAACGAATTTTTGTATTTTTTACTCTTAATTTTGTCGCGTTTGTTCTACCTCCAAAGAAAGCATCTCTAGGATTAATAGGGCCTACTATATCAGCTTTTTTCATTTTTTTGTATGTAGTACTATTTATCCAATCACATTCCCATTGCTCAACAAGATTATAACCTGCATTTTTTATTGTTGTACTTCTGTCAATTGTTTTTTGATACAAATCCTCCATTGTTTCATGATTTATATTATTTATAGTTTCTCTATCTTTGTAACATTTAGTACAACCGTGCCAAAAACAACCATGATATTGATAAACTGTTTTTGATTTATTATCAAATCCATCTACTTTAGCCCCTGCTATTATTTTTTCACCGCCATTCAATGCATGTGAGATATTTTTATTATTAAAATGTTGTAACCACGTTATCGATTGTTTTGAATATTTTTCATTTTTTTCTTTATCTAAAACAGCTATAGTATCTTTTAACAAATATTTTGATCTATAGATAGCCATACAAACACCTGCTATAGTTGTATATCGAAAAGGATCAATATTAGCTATTTCTAAAAATTGTTTTCTTAATTCTAAACTTCCTCTTCGTAAAATATCTACATCTGAATTACAGTAAGCTTCTAATTCTTCTTTAAAATTAAATATGTAATTTTCATTAATTTTATCATCATACCATTTTTCAAATTCTTGTTTATTTTCTGTTTTCATTGTTTCGTATCCATAATATTCTTTATCGGGTAATATGCCAATATAATTTTGATTTTCTACTGTATTAAAGAAATGCGGAAAGTAACCTTTTTTCAGTTCTTTAAGACCAAAAGTTTTAGGAAAACTACTGAGTGGACTTTGAATAAAATTAGAACTATCTATTATTCTTATACGTAAATATTTAATTTCTAATAACATTAATTTTGTACCATTATAAATCGTAAAAGGTCTTAAAGTGTTATCAACCAAGTATTTTAATATAAATTGTGAATCGTATCCTTTTGCGTAATGTGCTATAAATGTATAACCCCTATATTCCTCGGATATTACATGTTTACAAAATTCTTCATTTGTATCAAACATAATTTTATTTCCTTCAAAATCATGAGCAATTATTTTATTTGCGATATGAGTTCCTGTTTCTTGTTGAGCTTCATAATCAAAAAACAAATATTTTTCTGTGTAACTACAAAACTTATTTCTATTACCTTTAATATTCGGTATTTTTTTATCGCATTTACAACAACCATTAATACATTTACCTCCTTTTTGCGATCTATGTTGCATATAACATTGATGTTTATTTATTTTCACTTCTTCTAAGCAATTTCTACATTCACTATAACCACATTTATGTTTATGTTTATGTTTATTATCTCTTAATACTATTCTATTACAATCAATACATTTGTATACATAATCACATATATAATTATGATTATCTAAACATTCTTGATTATAACAATATCTATTACATTTTTCACAATATATTCTATTTTTCGTACTACTTGAATGTTCAGTCCTTATACCAAAATTTGTACACATTTTACATATATTGTATTCTTCAACACATTTATGTTTATCTTTATTTTGATATGGTTTATTACAATCTTCACAATAATAAGTCGATCCGTAAAAACCTTTAGCTGATTTAATAACATCAAAATGGTTTCCATTTTTGTACAAATAAATTTTAGTTTGTTTATCATCGCCCTTATAAATTAAAGTATTTAAATTTTCAGCACATATAATATTTATTTGTATATCTAGTGTGCGTTCTACATTCTTAATATCAGTCAACGTAAATCCTTCTTCGTTATATTCTGTTAACATATTACATAATTCTAAAGCTAAATCTTTTTGAATTTTTCTTCCTATCTTCAATTGTTTAATTTTATTAGAATCTAATTCATGTCCTAAAATATTATTTGTTTGAGTAGATAATGCAACAACAATAGCTCTCGGGCAACATAAATTATCATCGTTATTAATCTGAATAATACTATTTTTTGTTTTTATATTTTCTGATAAATTTATTATTTTTGTTCGATTTGAACCTCTTGGTATTTTTACTAATTGAACTTGAAAAGTAGTTTCTGTAATATCAATTGTTTCATCTGAAGTTAATATGTTACCAACTATTGATTTTAAGTTGGTTAAAAAATTGTCAGATTTCATACCAGTAGATATAGTATTATTTAAATTTGGATTCATCACTATAATATTTATTTGATCACCTTTTTCATAATTTGAATTTCTTTGGGCAAGTTTTAACATTGAATCTAGAGCTTTATGTGTATAATCAATTTTGTATTTTGCATTACATAGTTTTAGATCTTTTATTAACGCTTCTTTAAAACGAATTTTATAATCCGTTTCATGTATCTTAAATTTTTTTTGGACCTGTTTATTCAATTGAATTACATCTATCAACTCAAAAACCTCTGGTGTTTTTTCTAATGAACTATTAAAATAATTTTCTTCAGTGAAAAATGTTTTTTCTAACTTCTGAAACGGATTATTGTTTAATGAACTATTATCAGTCTTGAAAATATCTTCTTTAAATTTACGAAAAGGTTGTTGCTTGTTGATATTTGTTATTAAATTATCTTTATTAAGTTTGTAAATTGACCTTATACCATAACTTCTTGCTAATGATTTAAGCTCAGAAATTTTTAAATCACGAATTGTATGACCTTTCCTAATTCTTGATATAAGATCAATTTTTTTAAGGGTACTATATCCCTTAAGTTTTGCCTCTTTTGCTATTGACTTAAGCTCAGAGACTTTCATATTTTCTAATATTCTTATAGAATTTATTTGTTCCATTGTTTATTATAATTTTATTTTTATTTTTATTTTTATTTATTCAATTTTTTCTTTTGAAAGATTTTGTGTTCTATTTGTGTTTAATATCATTTTGTGATCTAGGAATGTTTAAAGTTATTTTACTGATCTTTTCATACTTAATAGCATTTTGTGATCTATTTGTGCTTAATATCATTTTGTATTCTATTTCTGATAATTATGATAAAGTGTGCAGTTTGTGATATTTTGTGTTTAAAAACAGTTTTCCTGATATTTTGTGTTTAAAAACAGTTTTACTGATCTTTTTATGTTTTAATAGCATTTTATGTTATATTTCTGATAATTATGTTAAAGTGTGTAGTTTGTGATCTTTTGTGTTTAAAATCAATCTTGTGATCTTTTTGTGATAAAATATAAAGTGTACCAGAGTGACCCATATACTACTCATATACGTATGCTATATACATTTAAAACTTTATTAGGTAGTTGTGATTCATAACATTCATATATTTAAATAATATCAAACAATTTCAATTAAACTAAGTGCCTGCATTTATTTACTTATACCATTATCTACTTATAATCATTGATGAGATTTCATTTTATGCTCTACTTGATTTTTACATTAACTTTATTTTAGTAGACTTATACTGTTAACTAAAAGTTAAAGTTACTGCAATTAAACATTTCAATTTAATTGTATATAATTATAAAACATATTATTTTCATCTATTTTATGAATTATTGTGTCATGCTTTTAATAAGCTAGACCAAAGTTTAATGTTATATTAAAAAATATTTGATAAACATTTATAATTAAAAAGGAATAATTGTAATAATTAAACTGGTTTTAGTTTGGATCAAGTGTCAACTTTGATGTACTAAAGTTTGAAGCTGGAAAAGGCATAATTCGGTGTCCATCTACCTTTTACGTAAAATTTCGAGGAGCGCTTACTTTGTTTGGACGTTACAATTCAAATATTGTTGCATTTAACGTCCATCGTGCTTCACCTGGTTTAATATCATTCATCACTGAAGACACCACTTATAAACATGTCACAAATAATTAAAGATGGTAAAGACACAATTATATTTGCCACAAAAGAAGATCATCAGTCACCTAGTAAAGTCATATTATCACCTCCAGAACCGGATCAAAGACCGGGACATATATTTCCTGATGGATCCATAAATTGGAAGTATCCATCCTTACAGATAACTGGACCGTGTAAAATGTTATTCAAAGAAGCATTTACATGTTATCATTATAGTCAAGAAGAATCTAAAGGTATGGAATGTAGGGAAAAGGCGACAGCTACGAAGACATGCATGAAGCAATATCCAAAAGTATATTCAAAATTTTTAAATGCAATAGAAAAAGCTGGTGAAACTGTGAAAAATGAAAAAACGAATTCATAATACTTGTTGTTAAACTGTTCCGTTTTAGAAATTTTTTTTCGTTTTAAATAGATGTTTTAGATATTAAATTTATATTTTTGTTTTGTTTTTATCTGTACTTATATGTATTAATTATTTATCAACATATTCTATTAGTAAAAACAAAGTATTTGCTATTTGGTTTATAAGTCATACTTCATCATTATTTCATATTCCAGCTCCTCAAAATAATATGTTTTATCAAAAAAATATGAAATAAAAGGTAAGTAAAATAATGGTACTAGTTATTTAATTGATTGTCTCTTTTATTTCAAAATTTTGAGAAAGAACATTTATAAGAGTGAAGTGCTTAGTATAAATATTTTACATAAATGCTAATTTGTGATCAGATTATAAGTATGAAACGTCAAAATATATTTTTTACAAATTTAACTTATAGATGTATAACATTAATTGTATGTCCAGACACTTGGAGTGTTGAGCTCAATATTATGCATTGACAAAAATTGCAGGAATTTAGATTAAAATACCTAATCTTTTAAACAGTTTAAACTATCAAAAATATGATTGTAATATTTTCCTAACATGGAAAAGTACTATACAATAGAATATTAAAAGAGAAAATCATCTATTACTCGGTTCAGTCGGTTATCAAAAAATGACAAAGAAAAAAACCGAAGAGCTAACTTTATTTTGCTATTAGGTACTGTTGCACATTGTTTCTTCACAGTAAATAATCTCGATATCCAATAATGATATTGATTAATTTCAAATCATTCTTTGGATCAAATTCAAAATTATATAGCTTTTTTAGGGTGGAGGTATTTGTGGTAATGACCGCGGTATCGGTTGCGGTTAGTCGGATGTATACACTATACATCTGGACTGAGCGAGTGAGCGACTGACTGAACTGATCATTTGTCGTCAATTGCCGTGAGTCCAAGGACGCACAATGAATCGATAGTGTTTATTCAAATATAGGTAAGTATAAAGAGTATACTATTTTAAGTATACTATTCTATATGCTGCCCCTGGACTTTCTTTGAGGCTACCGCGGCCGGTAAATATCGAATAATGGACCTCGGTAAAATTATATTTTCACAAATGATGACCATTGTAAATAAAAAAAATTATAAAAATTGTTTCTTTTTTTGGTAAAGTATTAATAAATATTTTATGATTGTAGAATTTACCAGTAAAAATAAACTAATAGACCTGTCTACTACTGCTTTAAAAATACTTAATAGCCATGATTTTAAAATTTTAAATAGTAAATATTAACTATATAGGCTTGAGGAAAAGTACACCTTTAGTGGCTTAGGGCCGGTATTTCAATATCTACTTAAGCTTAAGCTTAAAACTAAGTGAAGCTTTATTATAATTTTCGGTATTTCAATCTATGTTTAAGAGATAAGCTCCACTTAGCATAGGTTTATCTTAAGGAACTCTCTGGGTATGGTTTAAGGAGTTTTTATCCTAAATAAATATTCACAGTAGTTATCAATTACACATGTCATAAGAATAATATTACATCTATTAATATATTGTTTTATATTATAAAATATATTTATTTAATTATTAAATATGGATACTTCATCATCAAGTTCAAGTGATGATGAACGTGTAATTGAATTTGTGAGTAGACTTGGAAGAACAAGAAAACCTAGAATTTTTCGTAAACGTGCAGATCATTTTATTGAATGGGATGAAAATGAATTTTATAACAGATTTCGTTTAAGTAAACGATGTGTTAATACTGTACTGGACCTTATAGCATTTAAAATTGAATCTCCCACTAATCGGTAAGAAAAAATTAAATATTAAAAAATAAAAAATAATACAATTGATTGGAAATCTTTATTTAGAAACCATGCAGTAACATCGTCACAAATGATTTTATTCACAATTCGTTTCCTTGCGTCTGGTTGTATGTTAATCACTGCAGGAGATTTTGCAGGAATTCATAAGACAACTGCTGGAAAATATATATGGAAAGTTTTACAGGCAATAGCTCAATTGAAAAAAAAGTTTTTAATGTTTTCTAATGATCCAGTAGTTCTTCAAAGTATTAAAAAAAAATTTTATTCTATTGCGAAATTCCCAAAAGTTGTTGGTGCATTGGATTGTACTCATGTAAAGATACAATCACCTGGTAACATTTTAATGAATAATAACTAGACTTGATTAAATTATTAAAAATACATTTATATAATAGGTGGATCAAATGCAGAGGTATATAGAAACAGGAAGCAGTTTTTTTCATTAAATGTTCAGGCAATTTGTGATTCAAATTTAAAATTTCTTGACGTAGTTTCGCGGTGGCAGGGGTCAGCACATGATTCCCGAATTTTTCAACATTCAAAAATATGCTCACGTTTTGAGAATGGGGAATTTGGGGATAGTATTCTCATAGCAGATAGTGGATATCCTCTCAAAAAATATTGCATTACACCACTGTTGCATGTGGAAACTCCCGCAGAAAACTTGTTTAATGAATCACAAATCAGAACAAGGAATCCTATAGAAAGAACGTTTGGTGTGTGGAAAAGAAGATTCCCAATTCTATCTACAGGGATTAGATTAAATATAAGAAAAGCACAATGCTTAATCATGGTGACAGCTATTTTACATAATATTGCAACAATAGAAAAAGAACAAGTACTACCTCCATTACCAGTAGAAATCGAAGAAGCCATTAATTTTGTAAATAATGTTCCACATAACATAGCACTTAACCGTATTAATAATATTAATAATAATAACATTAGGTATTCATATATACGTTACTTTGAAAATTTATTGTAAGTATTACAATAACACAAGTCAAAACTAATACAAATAAACAAAGTAAAATATTAAAATATTTAATAATAATAATAATAATAATAATAATACATTTTAAATAATAATTAACAAACATTTAAAACTAGGTATCACATAAGTAATTAAATTTGTATAAAAATATAGTAAGTATTGTAATAACACTATTAATTAAAAAAAAACAAAACAAAATATATGTATACATAGTAAAAATTATTTGTAAGTTAGCAATAATTTGCTACCTATTTAATTATTATAAAATATTAAAATATATAATAATAATAAACTTTAAAGACTAATTAACAAACATTAATAACAATCACATAATTAAATTAACATACCTATCACAACTGTGTCATATTTTCCTATTTTTTTACTTTTTGGCATTAAATGTATTTATTCATCATTTGATTTTTATTAGGTATTCATTTTTATTTACTTAAGCTAATACTGTAATAATAACAACATAAACTATTTAATTAACAATATAATATTATAATGTATTAAAAACAATAAAATACCTAGATACTTTTAAACTTTTTACTTTGTGTTACTTAAATATATTTGCTTACATATAAAATATACTGTGAAAGTGTGAAATATGAAATAAAGCCTTATTAACCTAATATAACTTAATTTATTGATTCTAATTTTCTTTTTTTAATTTGTAGCTCAACTTGTAGTATTTCTATTTCAATAGAATGTTTTTCTTTCATTTGCAGAATTTCAAGCTGAATTTTGTCTTTATTTAAAGAGGCAATACCTAATTTTTCATCTGCAAGGTTGCATCATTTTTTATTGGTGGTTGTGCCAGTATACTTTTTTGGTTTTTCATTAATAGTACCATGGTCCTATTAAAAATAGATAATAATAATAAAATGTACTATTATAATAATATGATGCCTATATAAAAATGTGTACAACTATTAAAATAATGATAAATTTTTTTGAGTAATATTTTTTATTATAATATACTTAATAAAAGCACAGATTGTAGCTACCTATACTTTAAAGACATTAAATCACAAATATTCTGTACTAACTAGGTACTTAGTGTCGTATACGCCGATTACTCGAACGTATACCAAAATAAAGTTAAACACAAAATAACGCAAATGAAGAACTTTATTTAAACACGACGTCCGGTGGTGCTCGAGTCACACGATCACCACCACTGACCTCCCTTGCTGTCTTAGCCATCTCACTTATATATTACACTTACAATCGAATTACTTATCGATTGTTCTACATTTTTCTATTACTACGTTAAATTTACAATTTATTATAGATACTATGATTATTGTGTAATTGTTATTCTAACCCGATTAGTAAATTATTAAACAAATTTATTTACATTCCTTATTATTATATCTTGCTTACTATGCTAACTGTAATATAAAGTTTACTGGCACCGAATTGCACAATTGTTATTTTAACCTATTTCTGTGAATAATTAACTATTGCTTAACTTATTGAATTTTACTGTTTTACTTATTATCTATAGTTTTTCTTAACTTATTTCTTACGTACTAACATCTCTTATAAAATATTCATACATATAATACAACAGTCCCCGAAATTACAAAAAATATGACCTCATATTTTACACCTGTGCCCCGTATATGGAAAAATTTAAATTGAATAGCCGCATTTATGTCTGTTGGTCACGCTGTTTAGTTATTGATGACTACTGACTACTGACTATGGAATTATGTAGTTGTGTTGTCTGAAATATGTTGACGTAGAAAATGCTTGTTCTTCGTTTATTGTTTTTGTGTTTGCTGATGTGTTTTTTTTTTGATGGTTTAGTAGCTGTTTTGACTTATTTCAAGTCACTCCATAACCCCGTCTAGTGTGTCTCCGATCCCCATTGTTTCTACCTCCCGCATCATGCCAGCAATTGGAGAAAGTACGAGCATTAATTATGTGTTGTTTGGTATGTTGTATTTTATTGTTTTTCTTCTTTTTTTCTTCTTTTTTTTTTATTCTGTATATTTTATTAGCTGGCCTTTTTCCTATAACGGTCACCATAGAATGGCCGATCGGTGCCGAGCCGCCGCCGTATGACGTGGTCGTGGCTGCCCTGGAGGCGGATGAGGAAGAGGAGTGAAACCAGTGAAAAAAAAAATTTTGCTTGTTTTTTTTTTTTTCAAATAAAATTTTCCTTTTTCTTTAAAAATGACTTGTTTAGTAATTTAGTAACATATTCTTTGGTAACCTATGGGTCTGGGGGCTTCTGTTGTTTTGAGTATGAATCCCGATCTGTTCCATACATGTGTAAATAACTCTTTCTATAGATCTAAATTCAATAATAAAATTTCCACATTAGGTACGTCAGCTCCATTTTCCGTCTTTTATTCCGGCGAACATGTCGGTGCTGATTGTTGGCGAGAATATCATACAAGTGTAAATTATGGGTTTTTGCTTTTTGGTTTTTTTTTTTTTTTTTTTTTTTTATTTAAATATTGTTAAAAGGGATAATTACAAGTTTTACTTACATTATATTATTTATTATACAAGTGTTAAAAATGTGGTGTCGAAAAGGGGAATTACAAGTTTTACTTATATTATGGTTTTAAGGTTTAAACAAAGTTTGATACTTTTACATCTCTATCCGTATCATTGGTATTACAATTTTAGCTTAACTTATTACCGAACTATGGTACAAGGTACGTTGTTTAAACAAGAGAAAAAAAAAATATATATATATATACTGTGTCGTTTTTTTTTTTTTTATTTAGGTCGAGAATTATGGACTTGCGTATCTGTGCTGTTCGTCTTTGTTTCGCAGATCACTTTTCGTCTACTTACTTATGGATATCCTGTGGAACGTCTTCATATGCAGCGAAAATTAATTAATTAAGTTATTTTTAGTTTATTTTAAGTGTTAGATTTATTGTTTTGGAGGTATAGTTGGGGGTAATGTATGTGCTGTCATAAGCAATTGTACTGTTATGACCACTGGGTATATCTTATAGCAAATAAAAATTATGCTTATAGTTAGAATGGTTAGCCAAGTTATATAAATAATGTCTCCTAAAAAGTCATCTATTAATCTGTTCGGCATCCCGTCTAATGTAATGTCTTTGAAATATTGGTCATAATTTTTAATTTGTTTGTTAATGTGGAAATTTGGTATATCTTTTGTCCAGTCTGTGTTTAATATTTCTGTTAGGTTAGTAAAATAAATGTTTTCTTTTTGTTCTTCATGTATTATTTTTAGTGATTTGATGTTTGTCCATGATATGGGTAGCACTCTCTGTATAGTTAATTTATTATTGTTGCTTAGTTCACAAGGGTACATTTTGGGAATAAGTATCTGTTCATTTCTAAATAATTCGTGATTGCATGGCAATTTTATTTTAATGAGTCCGGGGTGTTCATAGTTTACGTAAATTTGTTGTGACGTTGTGGTGTTCCCTACTTCTTTCCTAATAAATAATGTTGGTTGTGGGTTAGTTATTGCGTATGTGTTAACCCCGATTTGTTTAATAATTGTTTCTTCATTGTTTATTTGCGTTACGCATTGAAAGTAACAATATTTGTTTATTTCTTCCAGAGGCAAATTTTTGAAAATTGATTCTACGCATCTCGGTGTTAGTGTTAAGTCTGAGGGGAACCTGGGTGTGTAACATAGGTCTGTTAAAGGAGGGTCACAATGTTGAAGTCCTATTCCAGCTATTATCCTATGTTCGTTATTGATTGTATTTACTGCCATGTATGTTTTTTCAGAGTGTATTATGCATGTTGCATTTTTATATTTGAAATGGGCTGGCACATATTGAAATAATTTCCAGTCTGACTTATATTCACGAATTGGAATTTTTAATTTTATTAAAACTTGTGTTTTTGAGAACTGACATTCAGTTATTGGTATATTGTAGTATAATGAGAGGTTATCTATTTTTATTGCTAGTTCAAATCCATCTTTCCTTAATATTTCCGAAAGTTTCTGTAAATCGGCGTGTAGGGTGTCTATAGTGATTAGTCCTGGTGGTATTTTCCCAATTTTACAATGTATTTGTGTACTTGTGTCTCTTTCATAATTTATAATTTTCATAACTATTGCTAGTGTATTAAAGATTATTTCCTGCATCCCTTTTATCTCTTTATCAGTTTTAGTATTTTCCATTAATTCATTTTTTTTTCTTCGGTAAGGTATGTTTTAAAGATATTTTTTAAATTTTCTAGTTTGTTACTAGTTGCAGCTGTGTAGTTATTTAATTGTGATGTGATCTGGTTTAGATCTTTGTGATCTGATACGAATACGTCCCTTAGTTTGTCAGCTTGTTGTTTTAGTTTGTCTTCGTTTGTATAAAAATTTTTTATTTGTTTTTCGGTTGCTATATCACAGCAAAAATTGTAAAAATCTCCTATGAATTGTATGCCTCTTTTCTTGTTTTTTTTTTTACTATCTCCTACTATTTCTGCTAATTTCTCCAGATTCTTGTTTTCATTAATATTTATGTTAAGGGTTTTTAATAAGATTAGGGATTGTTGTACAATGTAGCAGTAGCTATTTTTCTTTTTTTCGCAGTAATTTTCTACTTCTAATAAGTTATCTACGTTATTTTCCTCTTCTATTATTGTTTTTTGTGTATATATAAGAGGTATACTTTTTTCATATACTATTACTTCTGGTACTTCATTGAAGAAAGCTCCTGAGGATATTGTTATGCTTATTTCTTCCTCTGCGATGGCGCTTGCTATTATTAATATCATGAACTGAAACATATTTCTAAAACAAACATGTAATTATATCATTTGATTATTATTAGTTTTTATAGTTTTACTTTTTAATATATATTAACATGTGTTTTTTTTTCTGTCTGTAAAAGGTTTTATTCTTTGTACGTGTATGACGTCCGTGGTTGTTTTTCCATTTAATATTAGTTCTATCTCATAATTTACGTCAGATATCTTTTTAATTATTTTAAAAGGTCCTCTATACCTATATGCTAATTTTTTTGATTTGTTTGCTTCCTGAAATTGGAATTTTATCAATACTCTCTGACCGGGTAGGTAGCTAACAGTTTTATGCGTTTTATCGTAATTTAATTTTTGTGTTTGTTGTTCTTTTTGTATTATATTTGGTATTTCTTTCCTAATTTCTTGCAATGTTTCTAATGATTTTGCTAGATTAAAATTGTCAATGTCGGGTATAATCTTATTATCTAACGGTTGGTTGGCCTCAATGCCATGCAATAGAAAGAAAGGGCTTACTTTTAGCCTTGAGCTCGGGCATGTATTGTATGCAAAAACCACTAATTTATAATACAACACCCAGTCTTTTTGATTTTTATTAACATAGTGAGTTAAACTATTGCATATTATTTTGTTCATTAGTTCTGTCATTCCGTTCGTCTGTGGGTGATATGCACTAGAAAATATTTGAACAATACCTAAACTTTTACATGCTTCCTCTACTTCTTTATTTTTAAAATGTGTGCCTCTGTCGCTACAAAAATATTTTGGGACCCCGTATGATGTTATTAAATCCATAAGAAAATTTATTGTTTCTGCTCCCGTTGCATTTGCTACTGCCTTTGCAAAAGCCATTTTTGTTGCATTGCATGTTGCCACAATTAAGTATTTCTTTCCGTGGGATGGTGGTAGTGGTCCTAAATAATCGAACGTTAATCTTTGTAACGGTTTTCCTGAATCTATAGGTATTGGTTGTAGCAATCCTGATGTTTTACCGACCGGTGTTTTTAATAGTTGACAAGAAATACAAGACTTAATAAAATCTGTGGTGTCTTTTATCATTGTATTCCAATGATATTTTTGTTTTAATTTTGCAATTGTCTTGGTTATTCCGAAATGCCCACTAAAAATTGATTCATGATATGATTTTAGTACAATGTTGACTAATTTTCTTGGAATTACTAGTAGGTTTAGCTGTATATTTTTATTCCATTGTTTGTAATATAGTATATTTTTTTTTTCACAGTATCTTCGTGATTTCCTTTTAAATTTTTCTTCTCCTTCCCCTTTTAGTGTTTTTAACATATTTGAGCAAAATTCATCTTCTGCTTGTGCTAGTTCAATATCCTCCATACTGATTTCTACATTCGTATTTAGTTTTTCTATCTCTGTTAAATTTATAGGAAACCTGGAGAGGCTGTCTGCTGCTAAATTTGCTGATCCTGCTTTATGTTTAATTGTGAAGTCATATTCGATTAATTTAAAAATGCTTTTCGTTATTCTTGATGAAGGATTTTTCATTGTTTTGAAATATTGTAAACTAGAATGTATGAAACAATGTATCAATAAATATTTACAGCTTAGATGATAATAATGTAATTTACCCATTATGTATAACCAATATTGAAAAAAAAAAATCATTTTGATCTTTTTCTATTTGGTGATAATAATAAAGCTCATTATTGTTATATTAACAACTTCTCGAGGTTTATTAGAAGCCAAAGAACTAAAAATTGTTCAAAATTGATTATATGTAAGAGATGTTTTACAAGTTTTGGAAATAAACCGTGTAAAAGCAAACTTTGGGGTGAAACAGGATTAATTAGACATAAAGAAATGTGTATTAAAAATAAATTAGGAAGACCTATAATGTTTGAAAAAGGAGATGACGATTTCATATATTTCAAAAACTATAAAAATACTCAACGAATCCCAATTGTTATATACGCTGATTTCGAATGTATTTTAAACCCTAAACAACCTGATAAATTCTTTCAAAATGGTAAAAAAAAAAAACTCATATCACACATTTACATAAACTTATGAGTTACGGGTTTTATGTAAAAGTTGACTATAATATTATTTCGAAAAAATTAATAAAAAAGTTTGAAATTCCTAGAAAAGTAGTAATATACAGAGGTAAAAATGCCGCAAAAAAAATGTATGAATAGTATGATAATTATAGGAAATAAAATTAATGATATTTATAAAACTAATTTACCAATTAACGAATTGACTTTAAAAGAAGAAAAAAATTTTCAAAAAGCTAAGGTTTGTGAAAAATGTTTATTAACTTTTAAAGATAATAATTTGTTAAAAGTTCGAGATCACTGTCATATAACTGGAAATTACAGACGATGTATTTGTGTAAAATGTAATTTTCAGCTAACTAATCCATCATTTGTACCAATCTTCTTTCATAATCTAGCATATGACAGTCACTTTATAATTCGAGAACTTGGATGTAACGATAAAGATATTCATGTTATACCTAATTCATCTGAAAAATATATATCATTTAGTAAAGCAATCGCACCAAAATTTAACATAAAGTTTGTTGATACATACCGTTTTATGGCTGAAAAATTAAGTAAACTAGCAAAAAATTTATTGGAAGATAAGTTGAGGTTTAGAGAAACTATTAAAATATTTTCTATTGAAGTGTTAGATTTAGTTACACGAAAAGGAGTCTTCCCTTATGGATATGTTGATAGTTGGAGTAAACTTAATGATTCTTTTTTACCTTCAAAGCTTAAATTTTATAGCACTCTAACCGATGAAAATATTACTGATGACGATTATATACATGCGAAAAATGTATGGAACGTGTTTAATATAAAGACATTAGGTGAATACAGTGATCATGATTTAAAAACTGATGTTGCTATACTAGCTGATGTGTTTGAAAATTTCAGAGACTTATGTTTATCTACTCTTGAGCTAGATCCTGCTTATTATATGACTCCTCCAGGATTTGCGTATGACTGTATGCTTAAATATACTAAGATCGAATTAGAAAGGTTAAAATGTCCTAACATGCTTTTGTTTATCGAGAACTCAATTCGTGGGGGAATAACTCAATCAACTAAAAGGTATGCTAAAGCAAATATACCAAATATTTACCAAATAATTACATGGTTAACATATCTTGATTGTGTAAATTTATATGGAAAGTCTATGTTAACAGAATTACCTTTTAAAGATTTTGAATGGGTTGATGACTTAAATATAGACGTAACTAAAATTGCTGATGATTCTGAAGTTGGATATATATTAGAAGTTGATGTCGACTACCCTAAAAATTTGCATAAAACTCATAATGATTTCCCGTTTTTACCGTTAAACGAATGTCCACCAAATTCTAATGTTAAGAAATTGTTAACTACACTATTACCGAAAAAAAACTATATTGTTCATTACAAAAATTTAAAACAAGCGATTTCTCACGGTCTTAAACTTGTAAAAATTTATCGAGCTATCCGATTTTCTCAAAAGAAATGGATGGCATCGTACATTGAATTATGTACTAAAATGAGAACAGAAGCTAAAAATGAGTTTGAAAAAGAATTCTGGAAGCTTTTAATTAATAGTGTTTTTGGAAAATGTATGGAGACTGTTCGAACAAGAATTTCTATAAAACTGATTTCGTCAGAAAAAAAGCTAATAAATTAATGGCAAAAACTAATTTTAAAGATAGAACTATATATTCTACGAATCTTATGGCTATTCATCAACATAAGGAAACTATTAAATTCGATAAGGCGATTTATGTAGGATCTGCAATTTTAGACGTTTCAAAAACTTTCATGTATGATTTTCATTATAATGTAATGAAAAAGAAATATGGTAGAAAAATTAGTTCTTTATATTCGGATACAGATTCCTTGGTATATAGCATTCAAACAAAAAATTTTTTCGATGATTTAAAAAATGATTTATTGCCATATTTTGACACATCTAATTATCCTAAAGACCATTATTGCTTTAGTGAAATTCATAAAAGCCAACCAGGATTCTTCAAAGACGAACTTAAATCAATAATTCTTAAAGAATTCATTTCGTTGAGACCGAAATTATACGCTTATAAAACCATAGATGATACTGTAGAAAAAAAAGCAAAAGGTGTAAAAAAATATGTAATTAAAAATCATATGAAATTTATTGATTACATAGAGATATTAAATGCTTTTATCAACCATAGACCTGTTGAGAAAAAACAATCTCACAGAAACATGAATTTCATTCAATCGAATAAACATGTTGTTCATTCAAAAACTATGAACAAGCTTGTTCTCAGTGCTAATGACGATAAAAGATATATAATGAATGATGGGATAAATACATTGGCGTATGGTCATTACAAACTCACAAAATAATTTAATTAAAAACTTAATGATTCAACAATCAGTAGGTATATACAGCGTTATTTAGCGAAATATTATACAAAATTCAACAGCTTTATTATTTTTTATTGAATAAATTTAGCACTAGAAGCGGTATTATACAACAGCTTTATTATTTTTCATTGAATAAATTTATTACTATATAGCGCTTTCTGTTTATATCAATTGTGGATATATTAAGTTTTTTAAAAATAGACTACGGAGTACTAGGAGAGCATGTGAAATAATTAATTTTACTTGATAAAAAAATTTGTATATATTTTTTTATTATAAAAATGTGTCATACATTAAAAAAAAAAAAAAAAAAAAAATCTTTATTTTAAAATATCTGATGATGTTATCCACGAATTTTGACTCGAATCGAAACCTAGCCATTTAACAAACATTTTATTCCCAACTTTTTTTATAATACGTTCAACGAGGAAAGTGTCTGGAAAATCAGTTAATTTAATTTCCTGCTCGTAAAAACCACCTAAGATTATATTGTAGTTTATATCTTTTAGTTGATAAGTTACTGGATTTGTCTGTAAAACTTTTGAAACTGTAAATATTTCCGTTGTCCAATTTGGTGTATATCCTTTACTAAATATATGTTTATACTTAGATATTCTTACTTTGTCATTAACTTTTAATTTTGGTTTGTATAATGTATCATTAAATTGTGTATTAAATTTAATTTTGTTTGTATCCGCTCGAGCTTCATTCGGTGTACATTTGATTGTTCTATGTTTTGTGTTATTATAGTTATGCATAATTTTCGATATTGTATTATACCAATTCCATGTACCTGTTGCAGTAAAATGTTTATATATATTATTTTTAAGAGTTTGTATGACACGTTCAGCCATCGAACACTTAATAACACTGTATGAACTGTAATGTTTAATTTTATATTTTTTCATTAAATTTTGAAATTGAATATTATAAAATTCTGTACCATTATCTGTCTGTAACAATTTTGGATGAGCTTTTTTCAATATATTAAACATACCATTTGTACATTCCTTTGATGTTTTATTTTTCAACGCTTCCACCCAAACGTACTTACTATATGTGTCTATGGCAACTAAAATATATTTAAAACCATAATTCTGTCTAGAATGAGATTGCATATCCATTAAATCAGCTTGTCAGAGGTCGTCAATAAACCGCGTTACTACACTACGTCTAGGAAATATTTTTCTCGCTGGTCGATGTAGCTCATTAGCTATATTCTCTAAGGTTGTCATTAAACTATAATATTTCTCACACGTAGTTCTTCTAAAATAGATATTATTTCATTATTAACACCAGTATTACCAATAGTTTGCGATGATGTTAAAAGATTTAATCTAGTTACTAGTTCATTCGAGTCGTCATAATAAACTAATTGCGTTTGTGGTATTACATCTTTATATAAACCTGAACCTTTCTTAGGTTGCGGTGTTAGAGTAAAATTAAACATATTTTTAACTGCAGGATCTGTAACCATAGAACTGTTTGCTTCTGGATTAAAATAAAATGGTTCGTTTTTCATGATCGTATCATTATTAACATTACTACGTTTAGCGTTCGAACTAGATAAATGATCCTTAATTGATGTAAAGTTAATTTGAGGAGATCTAAGGTTATTAGTTTTAGCTATATGTTCGTTTAACTGTTTTTCTTCATGTTTCATTCGTTCATATAGAGGTTTTACAACGACTGACCATTTATGATACTTTGAGGTTTTAGGTTTCCTATCTTCTTTTAAATGAACTCCAGTAGTTTTCAAAATGTTGTAATAGTTTTCTATATCTTCTATAGTTGTTTTTTTCGGTTCCTTCTCACATAATAAAGACCATAGTCCTATAGTCCATGGATAGTATTTATTGAGCAGCTGTAAGTTACCATGACTAAAAGTTATTGCATATTATTATATATATTATAATAATTTAATATATATTATAATATTATAATATTTATAATAATCGGATTGCAAAAAGGACGTAAAAATACGTTAGAAAAAGACTGTAGTATATTTGACCATTGTAATCTAACAAACGTTAGAGTATTTCTGAACTCAATAGCTTATCCGTACGATAATTTGAATTTAGATTTTACAAAAAATAATTTTACCTTATTATATGATATGTATACATCATTTCAAGAATCGTACTATGAAAAAAGTATACGGAATCCGATATTGAGTCCTTCTACTTTTCTTTCAAACGCTCCAATTATAGTCATTGATACTTCGAAACAGAACGATTCTGCCACAGCCTCAGCAGTAGATGTACAATTAGAAATTGAAGCTTCAGAATCGCTTACAGGTGTAACTGCTTATTGTTTATTGATTCATGATCGTATTGTAGAATATGTACCTTTTACTAGAGAAGTAAGAAAACTTGTGTAAATACAATTTATAATAATAAAAAGTTTATTTAATAATTTGTGTTCTTTTCTTGAAATAATTATTTCAGTAGGTGAACAATATATGTGTTAACACCGTTGTTGTATTATATGTATGAATATTTTATAAGAGATGTTAGTACGTAAGAAATAAGTTAAGAAAACCTATAGATAATAAGTAAAACAGCAAAATTCAATAAGTTAAGCAATACTTAATTATTCACACAAATAGGTTAAAATAACAATTGTGCAATTCAGTGTCAGTAAACTTTATATTACAGTTAGCATAGTAAGCAAGATATAATAATAAGAAATGTAAATAAATTTGTTTAATAATTTATTAATCGGGTTAAAATAACAATTACATAATAATCATAGTGTCTATTAACTGTAAATTTAACGTAGTAATAGAAAAATGTAAAACAATCGATAGTATTTCGATTGTAAGTGTAATATATAAGAGAGATGGCTAAGACAGCAAAGGGGGGTCAGTGGTGGTGATCGTGTGACTCGATCACCACCGGACGTCGTGTTTAAATAAAGTTCTTTTGCGTTATTTTGTGTTTAATTTTATTTTGGTATACGTCCGAGTAATCGGCGTATACGACAGCACGTATTAAATATAATTAATTATTAATGGGATAAAACTAACAGATAAGCATAATTTATAGTCAATGACGCAAAAAAAAAAAAACAGTAACCTAGTTATAATATAGTATAGTAATTAACATAGTATTAAGAAATTCTTAATGTATTCTTAAAAAATGAGGGCGAGGGCATTTTTTTAAAAAAAACAACGGGGACTGTCGTATATTGTAGACAGTCGTCCAAAAATTATTACTTAATATGAATAAAAGAATATTTTAAAATAAAACACAGGAGAGGCCGGTGAAGCTAAATATGCTGAGGCAACAAGAAAATTTCGTATATAAGACCGCCGTACGCACAGGCAAGAGGGGTCCCGCTGTCGCTGAGTGAGTCGGCGAGAGCGTAGGTACGACGATCGTACGTGTGAAGCGACGATAATAGTACGGGCTAAACGAAATAGTTTTTTTGATTGTTTATTTTGTGTTTTTTTTTAAAAGGTTAATAAAAAAGTGTTTCCGACCAGAACAACCCGAGTTGGATATCATTTAAGTCTTCCTTGCGTTTCTACCTTTATATAGGAAACAGTGCCGGGATATACGTATTACGTACCACGGGTATATGTAATCTTCGAGTCTTTTCCACCATAAAGGAGCATAGAATCGACAAGCGCACACCATCGTACCTCACTAGTTAACAGTGCCATTCTAATTTATTTTAGAGAGTGTCATTAACTAGCGAATACGAGGGTAAGACGTAGGTAGTAGGTACCTAGTTGGTTATACCGTGTATACTGAAATACCGGTATACCACATTACTTATAATAATTATCCCAACTTAATCTTAACAATATTGTTTGTCTATAATAGCTGATTCCACGAAGCTTAATAATGTTAATTTTGGTATATGAATAATGATATTATAATAAATAATAACTACCAGCACTTAATATCAAGCAATGAAAAACAGAATGCAAACATAAATGATAGTCCTCCTACTTTGATTTGTATTCCTGCACAAGTAATAATAATAGTTATCAATATTTTAATACTTCGAGTTCCCTTTTTGGGATAGGTAACACAATATATATCTGTAAGTTCTACGACCAATATGCCAAAAAAAGAGAATATATTTGTAAACTATAAAGAATAAATCATTTGTTTTGGTAGTTTCTTTTAAAATAAAATATACTAGCTGTATTTGCACTTTTCAACTGTGCAAATACACAGCTAAAATAAAAATAGCTACTTATTTATTTTATTTTTTATTCCCAGCAGTACTTAAAATATTATAATATTATATAACATTTTGATTTGTATTATAGGTAGGAACAGTTAACAAAAGTTTATTTGATTTTGATGAAGACTGCAGCACCAATTCAATTAATGATGATGAGATAACTAACAATAATATGCCTTTATCAAGTAATCAAGTTTGTTAATAGATTTTAATAATATTTTTTTTATTAAATTTTAAAGTTTCAGTTGAAAAAGATCAAAACTCTTGTTGTTTCGACGCTGTAGAAAAATTAAAAAAAATAATATAGAGTAAAGATCAACAACTTTTAACACAAATATTAATTAATAATACCAATCAAATTAAAGTATGTACGTTTCTGGAAAATATGGACAAAAAAATTAACAAATTGCTAGAAAAAGATAAAAGAACTCAATCCTTCGCATTTCCATTACCTAAATTACCGGCACCGTTCATTGAATTGTTGCCAATAACCAGTGTTATAATAGTCTGGAAATTGTTGAGCAACTGTTGTCAATAGATAATGACAATTTTAACCGTAATGTGGAAGAGTTGCATGGTAAGTATTAAATCTTTTATTTCTATAAAACTATCAATCATTTCATATCTTCACATATGTTATATGTAAGAAAATCACTGAAAAAATATTTTAGTATATTATTATAGTTATTATATAGTATATTATGATGTACTATAACTACAGAAAATAATCAAACTTATTATCTACTTTTAATTTTTAACATAATTTGTTACTTGAATTTTTTTTTCTTAGAAAACCTAAATATTGTTGAAAACTGGCAACCTACAAAGTTTAAATTCTGCAGTTAAATCTGCGTTTGATATATGTTTTACAAGAGAAATTGCTTCCTTGTTTAGTTTACAAGGAAAAACCAAGAAGCCATTTGTAAAACTTGGTATTTACAAAGTAATACATGGTAACTAATATTAAATATAAATTTAATTTTAATTTTACTGATTGTAGACTACAAAGCAAATTTTTTTTTTTTGAAGTTTTTAATATAAAATGATTTAATTAATGTTTATAAGAAGGATAATATATCCATATTACACAGATCAGCTATATGAGCATCAATGTCATGCATATTTTATCTATATAATATAATATATACATAGTTCATCAATAAATATTAATAAATAAATATTGATAAATATAAATTATCTACGATATAATTATGTAGTTGTGGTTTTGTATAACTATGATCAGTATTCAATTGAATATATATTTATAATAAATCGATTAATTAAATTATGATTTTATAGAAACATTATCTGGAAGAATCCATAGTATAGATGAAGAAAAGATATTTTCAAATTTTACTTCAAATATCTTAAAAAACAGTGGAAATCATTATAAAAATAAAGTATGAGAAGTGTTTGGGTGTTCCTGTTTATTAATAAAGAATTTTTCGTTTTTCTAAGCCATATATAAGATCTATATTGTTATTTGTAAATTATTAATATTAATTTTTTTTTATTTATATAAGCCATATGAGGTCTATGTCCTATGATGGATACTGTTTTTTTTTTTTAATCAAAATCCCTTACTTTACACATCAATTTATTATGTATATTATTATATTAAAAGGATTGTTATTATGTTATTAGTAAATTATTAATAATATGTTTTTTCTTTATATAAGTCATATGAGGTATATATGTCCTATGATGAATACTGTTTTTTTTTTATCAAAGTTCTTTACTTTACACATCAATTTATTATGTATATTATTATTATATTAATTTATTAATTATTAGTAAATTATTAATAATATTTTTTATATATATATATATATAAGCCATATAAGACCTATGGTTACTATTTTAATAAAGTTATCACATATTAGTATAATATGTATATAATGTTAATAATAAAAAAAAAGATTATTATTCTGCAATATTATATTAATTATTTATTCATAATATGTTAACCTGGTTCACTATTATTTTATTTAACATAATATACAATATTGTCTTGTTTCATTTACCTTTAAATCTATTATTAACTAATACATAAAAGTAAATCAATTAGAGGATTACTTCCCTCCGAGTTGATTTCAAACTCATTATATTTCCGGGGTCCTGAATTTTTATTTCAATCTGACGATCATTGGCCCGTGTCTACCGTGTCTGAGCTGACGTTACCATCGATAGAGCAATTACCTGAGACTAGGTGTACAACAAATGTTTTACATTTGCACGAAGAACAAAACTGTGAGTCAATTATTCAAAGATTTTCATCATTATCAAGAATACAGAGAGTGTTAGCTTACTGCTTCAGATTCATTGACAATTCGCGGCGGCGACAAGTCAACTTTGGTCCAGTATCTTGGCAAGAATGCGAACGTGCTTTATTGTCGGCTGTCAAGTGTTCTCAAAAAATCTATTTTTCTGAACTTTATCACAAACTGGTGAATTCAAAATCAATAGTCACACCAACCGTCCTCGCACAATTGGCTCCGTTTTTGGACGAGAGACAGGTTATTCGAGTTGGTGGTCGATTGAAATATTCATCTTTAAATCCAGATGCAAAACACCCGATACTCTTACCAAAATCATCTCATCTTAGTCAATTAATTATACAACATTATCATTCTAGTACGTTACACGGTGGAACTCGTCTATTATTGTCATTGATCCAACGCCGTTTCTGGATTGTCTCCGGTCGAGCAGCAATTCGACAGGTAATATTTAAATGTATCACCTGTGTCCGGCACAAAGCTAAGTGTTCCCAGCCCGTAATGGCTGATCTACCATCGTTCCGAGTTAAGCCACACCGTCCATTCAGTAATGTTGGAATGGATTATGGGGGACCCTTTGCAGTGAAAGAGAGCAAGCGTCGAAACGCCAAGAGTTATAAGGCATATCTTGCGTTGTTCGTATGCTTATCAACAAAGGCGGTCCATTTGGAAGCAGTTACAGATCTTTCCACTGAGGCTTTTTTAGCTGCTCTAGATCGCTTCGTGGCCAGACGAGGAATTCCAGCGACCATACGATCAGACTGCGGCACTAACTATGTTGGTGCAGCTCGGATACTGAAAAATTTATTTAAAGACGCCACTGTACAAGACGTTTTACACGCCCGTATCCCCTGTCAATGGATATTTAATCCACCTGCTGCCCCTCATTTCGGGGGAATATGGGAAGCAGCAATAAAAAGTGCGAAGCTGCATATGAAAAAGGTAATCGGATCTCAGATTTACACATTGGAGGAATTTATGACATTGATCACCAAGGTTGAAGGAGTGTTAAACTCGCGACAATTAGTGGCTGCGTCCAGTGAAACAAACGATTTGTGCGCGTTGACTCCTGGTCATTTTTTAATTGGTCAACCGATCATAGAAATTCCTGACAGTGACGTTACCGACGTACCCCAAAATCGTCTTCGAAGATGGCAATTGGTCAAACAGGCTACTCAATCATTTTGGACTCGATGGAATCGCGAATACCTTCATACATTACAAAGCCGACAAAAATGGTACTCCCAATGCGCCAATTTGAACGTGGGAGACATGGTGATTATAAATTCCCCAACTCGCCCTCCTCTAGCTTGGCAATTAGGTCGAGTGATCGAAGTTCATCCTGGACCAGACAAGGTAGTGCGAGTAGTCACAGTAAGAACGGCAGAGGGACTATTCAAGAGGCCAGTAGTAAAGGTTGTCAAGCTACCTATCTCCGAAGATGCAACCGATCCTAACTGAAGATTCCTTCATTTTTTTTTTTTTTTTTTTTTTTGTTGTATATAAACTTACCCCTTTTATTAATATGTTGTTTACATATTTTTAGTTGAACTATGTCTTATTATTTTAAGTTTGTTTGTATTATATATTATTCGATAATTGTAAGAGATACGCTCTGACCGAGAATTTTATTCCTTTTGAAAGCACCCTTTCAAAACGGGGGAGGATGTTCGGGTCAGACAGTAAACTCCATGGCGATTATTACTATTATTATTTTTATCTTCGTCGCCACCCCGCGTCGGCCCGAGCCGACATATTTTATATTATGCTTATTAAAAAATGTACTGTATGAGCCGCCGATTATTATTCATTCGTTCTTTTTTTGCCGCTGTCGCCCGCTGTCGCAGCGCAATTGCGTTCGTAGTTGCGTTTTGTTTATGCGTCGGTTTTGTTTTTATTTTATTATATGTTGGACTTAATCGCTATTTTCTAGTTGATTTCCGCATATTAATATATTATAATTTAACGTGCATTAAACGTGTATAAACAACGTTCGGTAAAAGGAGGCTGTCGTTGCGCGTGTGGCTTGCATTCCGCATTTTATAGTCGTCGCGTATTGCCGTCCGTTTTGTTATATTTTTTGGTTACGCCACGTTTGTGCGCTTGTAATATTGTTATATTCAATCGTATGGTGCAAATTGCGTTGACCCGGAGTGAACAAGAAAGAGATGACCAGCTCAGACGTATCTCGTTTTCCTTTTAATATAATATTATTATTTGTTATTGATAACAACTGTTATCCGGCATATTATGCCATAAGTATTTAGTATTATATTTATTAATATTTGTATTTGTTAGGACTAACATAATTTAAGTCCTCTCTTGTATACTATTTCATTTATTCAATACATATTTTTATACAGTTCATTTATTAAAATATTTGTTATTTGTTATTACAATAATTACATGGGTAGCACCCAGCCTATAACGTCGAGTTATTAATCGTGTTCGCTTGAACCGAATTTCGCGACAAAACATATAGTTTCCTACATATCAAAAACAACATCTGATATATTCTGAACTTTGGCATTAGGAGGTATGATAATTATGGATTTAACTTTCGGACATCGATTTACATCATATATTATGATGACTGATAGCTAGACATTCAACTACCATTTTCACTAAATAAATTTTATAATATGAAAAAAAGAACCAGGCATGCGACGGAACACGGTATCAGATTGTTCATATTATACTATATTGGCATTATAAACCTACTATTCACGCATTGTCCGCGATTTATCATTGAATACAAATTTAAAATATTTTACAATCAATTACACTACGATTATTTAACATACCTTTTTGGGAAAAATTAACTCGCTTTCCTCCAACAAATTTTGCCAATATTGAATTATAATGTTCTGCTCTATTATTATTGAAATTTATGTGAAATTTTGTTATACATTTTCAAACTTTTTAACCAGGTGGACATTTTTTTTCAATTTTTTCCCTAAATATATTTATAGTATTATGCATATTTTTTTACCAATTAACTTCGAGTATATGACACCATGCATTTTTAAGCTATGTTTGAATCCATCGAAAATTATGTCAGTTTCCATAGCCGTAGAAGGTCCGTTCCAATTTTGAAAGCAATGATGAGGTGCTGGTTCTTTTTCACGTTTTTTTGCCGAATAACACACACAACAAAATTTATTTCTTACTCCAAAAAATAATACTTTTTAGTCACTGCTCCAATAATACAAGCCTATTTAAAATAATAATACATACATTATTTTATTAAAAATATAACAATTTTATAATATTATTTAAGTATACATGTAAAATAAATATTACGTACAACGCCAGATAACGCATTATAATTGGTTTTGTATGATCTCTTACTCCAAGCACCATCGGCTATAACGGCGATTTGAGGACGGCCACTTTGGTCTACATCTCCCCTTTCAATAGCTAGTTTTCTTTCTTCTTTACCTGCTTCTATCATTCCATCCAATGCAATTTGATGTGTGTAATTATATACATTTGTGTGTACTTCTTGATATTTTCTATTCGACATCATCGGCATGTTTAAAGTTGCTGCAAATTCCTCAAGCTGTGTGTATCCTTGACCAGTATTGACGATAGCAGAAACGACAGCCATATTAATATCTATAATACTATCTGAAGGATCTTCACTATAAATATTTCCTTTTTACCGCACACCTTGCAAGTAAATACAAAAGTACTAAAAAATCCTTTCCTAATCTCATTTACAAACTTTAGGTCACTGAATGTACAGTCAAATCCTTCATGCTTTATTGATTGAATAGAGTCAAAAATATGTTTAATATTGACAAATCTCCTTCCCACTATATCCTCCAATGAATTATTTATTTCTATAGTATTATCATCCTCTATTGATATACTTGACTTAAATAATTGCTTTGGAATTAACTTAAAAGAGTTTATCGGACTAGAAGTAAAAATTGATCGAGTTTGATTACAATTTTCTAAATATGAAGATTTGATGAGGCTTAGTATACGAGGCTTAGTACGTAAATGCGGCAAATGTAATGGTGCAGAGAGGAGGGGACCCGCGTATGTCGTCGTCGTCGTCGTCGTGGTCGAAATTATAGAATAATTTGAGCAAGCACCCAGTTCTTTTCCTCGCGCGATGACGTCATAATTGGGCGGCCGTGTAATGTTTTTGCTCCACGTGGAGCCGTTATTGTGTGTGTTCAATTAATTAAAATAAATATTATGCCATTGATAATTGCAATATTGTCCGTCTAATAAAAAAAACGCGATTTCGTTCCCAGTAATTAAAAATACGATATTGTGATAAAAATGTATATAGCTTATGCATATTATATGCATTTTTTCTAAGAATTTTATTTAATATTACAGAGTTTTTTATTACTTGCATACAATATCAGTAGTGTATAAGCATATAAAAGAGCGTAATCATAGAATAAAGATAAGATAGAACGGCAACTTAGCCATTTTATGTGTAATTAATGCGCAGCCTGTGGTACGATTTTGTACTAATACTGATAGCACTACTAGCAACCTAGATTATATGTTATCATTTTTAATTCATGTCTCTAATAATATCAACAATAGCCAATAACATTTAATTATTAAATAAAATATAAAAAATATCATAATTTTATTTTGTTTTATTAAATTTAAACAAAAAACTTAATTATTATTACAAAGTATACTTATTTTAATAATATTATATAAAGTTTATGAACATATCACATATATATTGGAATAATGATAAAGTAAAATATAGTTACTCTTTAAAATATGCCCTATATTACAAAAAAATAAATATTAATTCTAGAGATATCATCAATTTTAACATTTTTACAATACATCTTCAATCTTTACGACTTCAAAAATAAAAGATACAAATTTTTTTTTATACATTGAAAAAATCGCAAAAACTATTTAGCATGTATTTTATATAAATATATATTTCAGTAAGAATTATTGTACTACTAACTGCCTTTTTTTAAATTATCGATTCTTATTTTCTTAGCTTTGTGTTTTTTGTAATAATCAAATGCAATTTGTTGAAGTTTATCATTAATTTTATTGTTATTTAAAATTTTACCTTTCAAAATCAAATTAATTTTTTTAGTGTAAGAAAATAAAAAAAAATGTATTACTTTTTTTTTAATAATGTCTTTTAAATTATGAACTATGCAATTAAGTTTAAATTCAATATTTAGTTCTATAGCTAAATCAAGTTGTAGTGTAATATTAGAAGAATGACAAATAAGGGGAGTATAATATGACAAAACTGTATATATTTTTTCTAGAATTAATTCAAAATTTTTAGTTGGATTCCTAAGACTATTTTTAGTGTAAGATCTTACTTTTATTAAATTGTTTCTAACATTGTTGTCACTAATGTCATTTTTACAACATTCACAGTTTTGAATACATTTAAGTATTGATCGAGCAATATAACCTCCAACATATCCAAATGTATATGCATTAAATTTAGACTTTGTACATGTGTTAGATAAATCCAATAAAGGGATATTTAATACGATTTCCGAATAATTATCATTAGTTTTAGGCCCTTCTAAAAACGATTTTAGGTTATCTAACATTGAACAATCATCTGTTTCACAATTACCAATGGACTTTACAGAACTTAAGTTATTGATTAATAAAGTTTTAAAAGAAGATATAAATTGTGAAGATGATGGATTTGTATTGCGAACACCGTGACTGCGTATACTTCCAAAAAAGCACTCAATTGGGTCTTGGTTTATGTTTCGAGGGATTAAAAATTGAAATTTATGGACTCGTTTCAAATAATTCCATATATAAATAAATCCACGAAGAGTTTGAATCCAGTTATTAATACACGGTGGAACACTATGTTTACCAGTTACTCTATTAATAAATTTCATTGATTGGAATATTTGTATAGCATCAGTCCAAAATAAAATATGAGGTGATTTTTCTTTGACAGCAGATCTCAGAGGTTTCCCATCTTTTGCCAGAAGTGTACTGCCATTAACCGAATCAAATACCATATCAATAAATAAAACAAATGTTGCTGTACCATATGAATTTGAAAGTTCACCATCTTTATCTAAAATAAAAATGAATAATCATATGACTTAAATGAAATATATATTTTTTATTTAAATTTACCATAATTTGCCATTAATCTCAATGTTGCTGCCACACGCTGGCTTAAAGTTTGGGCTGCAATAGAAACATTCATCTTCTTAATTTTTGCAGGATTAATATGAGCCTCGGTTAATTTAGGTAGAGTTCGAAGTCCACATATTTCATTTTTCATATCCAACGTGTATAAGGTTTTTATGTGATCCCAAGAAGCTTTATATTCTGTTCCATTTTTGATAAATACAACATCTTTATTCAATAAATTATTACGAATGGTTTTAAGCAAATGTGGAGGGTCAAATATTGGAATGATCACTTGATCATTAATTTTGAACTCTAAACGTTGGTTTACATTTGCTATTTCTTTCAAAACTTTTATAGCTTTAACATTTGCTGTACCCTGATCACATACAGTACTAATTATTTTCAGTCCTGTAGTTTGCACTGCAGTGATCACTTCTTCAATACATTTGATAAGTTGTGGAGTTTTAGTTGCACTTTGGCAGAAATAATACGCTATAGGTTGTTTCCACTTACGACGAATACCACGTACCATAAATACTAAAACATGATCACACAATATAGGATTTCTTTCACTTCCTGCTCCAAAATGTTCAAATCCATAAACTAAGTCTTCTTTAATATTATATTCTGTAGCTGGTTCAAGAGCCATCTCGTCAAACACCAAAGAACACAATCTATCATTAGGTTTCAATTTTGAAGCTTGTATTGTTAAATGTTTAATAATATGTACATTAATACCAGCTTGAAAAGGTACACGGCTTAGAAGATTGGTTAAAGTTTTTTTAGAAGGTAAAGCAAATATTGTAGACAAAAAACGATAACCTTTAGGAGAATTTTTGTAAATTGATAATGATAAAATTTTGTCGTCAAGTGAGTATCTTCGGCCGTTAGGTTTTTTTGTTTGTGAATTAATTTGAGATTTTAAAAATTTGAATGTTGTAGAATTTAGTTTATTCATGAGTATATTATTATTTGAATCTGTTGCAAATTTTTCGGCTAATTTAACACGAGATTTAAAATTATTTTTTTGTCTTTGAAGTCTGTCATTTTTCTTTTTTAGTTTCATTGCTTCGTAGAATATTTTTTTACAGTTAGGTGTTAGATCACGCTGACTTGATATATTTATTTTAGTAAAAATTTCATTTTTTTTTTTTTTTACGGTTATAGCTTGATTGTTGGTGTAAACAGTAGTTGTAGGCCGAGGAAAATCTATAAACAATATATATATATATATATTATATTTTCATTTAGTATAAAGAATAATAAGCAGAAGTTACCAGGCATGTTGCCAAATGATGGAGTAGATTTTTCTACAGCACTATTTTGTAACACATCAACTCCACTAATATCAAGTTCATCTATAATTTAAAAAAATGCATTATTATACCACTATGACGTTCATTTATAAATTTAAATTAATGTCATATTTTTACATGAACTTGAAAATGTAATAGTTTTAAACCTCACCAGTAAATGTATCTAAAAGTGGTGTAGATCGTCCAGTGATTTCGTCCATTCGAATACTATCCATATTGATATTAGATTCATTATTCAATGAATTCACATTTACAGCATTACTTTTAAAATCTTTAAAATACATAACACATTTATATTATTCAAATTATTCAATTAAATAATAAATTCAAGTAAGAAGAGCACATAATAATATATATATAACCATTGATTATAAATGCTAGTAGATACTAGCATAAACACATTATTATATAATATTATACTATAAAAGCATAAATATAACAAATATTTTAAAAATCAATCAATGCATACCTTTTGATTTTTTTTTTTTGTTTGGAATCCAATTTGAGTTATGAAAATAACTATTAGTTAAAACAGTTAATACATCCATGACCTCAGAAAAAATCTGAGCTGGGACTCGAACCCAGAATCAATAAAATTTGATTGTCTAATCACTAACAAAAAGCAACTATACAACATTAAACATTTAATTAAATCACATGCAATACACTATTAAATAAAAATTATTTTTCATTATTAATACCTAATATTATTTTTTTAAAAAAAAAATAAAAACAAATATACTAACATATTTTACTATTAATATCTATTTGAATTTTTTTTTATACCTAGTTAAATAATGCAATATCTTTTATGTAATAAATACTACACAATTTTTTTAAGAAATAGGTACATTTTACTAAAAATATTAAACTTTTAACTTGACTATACTTGCAAACCGGATACAAATAGGTAATTTTTAAACATAGAAGTTGAAGGTTAAAGCTCCATGTTAAATTTGTTAGTTGTTAGTAGGAATTGCAACAGTGGGTAATTTTAATTTAAAAATGTATAGTAGGTTAGGTTATGTATAAAAAATTTTGTTACCTTCCAATAATAACACATAGGTACATACAAATTATAATATAATCATATTGTTATTAAGTACTTGATGGTAGATACAAAGTAGGTAACGACCCTTTTTTTAATTTTTTTGTGCCTGGACTTTCACATGACAGGTCAAAATGTATATGACACACTGCATAATGACTTCGGACAATACATTTGTCTAAATTAAATAATTTTTCATTACAGCAACGTTGCAACCAAATGTTAAAATCATCTTCAGATTTTGGAAAAACGTGTTTACGTTCACCGCTAGTACATCCAAAAACACAGCACTTTGTTGAAGGCATTTTAGTAAAGTGAAAATTTTAAACAAACTTAAATCGTAAATCCTACTTCCTAGTCACTACTCACTAGTAGGAAGTAATACAAAATAAGAAAAACGGTTAGACAATTATAGACGTATAGCGCTACTGGTGTCGCGATTTTGCAATATAATCTATTAATTATCATAACCAATTGTATAAGTAAGAAGTTCCTCACCCATGCTCCAGACAAATTTTTATTTTCTAAATACAGTTTTTTTTAAATTCAGTGTTCTTTTAAATTACATAATTATATATATATATATATACATTATACATATCATCAACACTCAGAACAAACGCTACATCATTTGTAAGTACCCATTTATAACTACTTAAAAATATACTTTTTTTAATTTTAAATTTTAGTTCATTGATAAATCTTGTATACGATAAAAAATGATTCTGAACGTAGATAATTAGGTATTAACTTTCGATTATTATATTTCGACGAATCTTACAAACGGAATGATATTACGAAATTTCGACCAAATTTAAAAAATAATGATTCCCTTTTCGACCAAAACAAACATTTTTGTAAAATTGTGGCAATTACCTATATAGATACTTTTAATACTTTTGAAAAATTATTAAAAGTAGGTATAAGTTGCATAAAATATTGTAAAATAAAATATAGAAAATTATTTAAAATTTAACACTATCTATATCAACATTATTTTTATATTAATATGTCACAATATGTATAATATTATTTAAAATAATAAAATAATAATAATAATATGTAATTTTGTCAAAAGATACAAGGTACTATTATTGTAAATATTTGTAATGAATAGTACCAAGATATTTGAATTTAAGTTGCAGAACCTTTAAAACTTAAATATAATATGAAACAAATAGTGATAATTTTTATTGTGTGTGTATAATTAATATCGTTTTGTAAATAATTTCGTAAAGAATTGTATTTTTACGAATAATAATTCTATCCAGGTGCAATTGTAAGATAAATTGAAAACCCTAAAATTAAATTTTATATTATTTTTTAAATTTTTTATATAATATTGTATATATATATATATATTGTGGCATATTAACATAAAAATAATGTTAATATTTTACTATTCTTATATATTAAAAATGTTCTATATTTATTTTACAACATTTTATGCAACTTATAAAAAATTATTTAGCAGTAATTATTTTATTTTTTTACATATATTATATACATTTTTGATTTTGGTCAAAAACGGGTATGCACCATTTTATGAGAAACCTTATTTTAAATTTTCAAATTTTAGGTATTAATCCTCAAATGAAAATACTAATGTAAACATCTGATACAAGTTTCAAGTTTTTACAATGAATTATTTTTGAATAAACATAAAAATCGTATATGTCGTACCTACCTACTTGTATTTTTATTATTTATTATTTACTATATTATTTTTTACCGATCAGATTAAGGTTAGGTTAGATCAAATTAAAACCTAATAGAATAAGAATAATATACTAGAAAACAAAATTTTAATTTATGGCCAAGAAAAGCCATACGGCATAAAAACTTAGCCGCAACTGAAGGTCACCGAACAAAACAAATACAAACAAATGATAGATCATATTAACATGAAATTGGACTGTATGTCAATTCAAGCACGGCTCCGATGATAGGTTACCGGCGTATAGAATAATAAGTTATAGGTATATAATAATAATAATAGTAAATCACCGGCCAAGGTGTGGGTGTATGTAAATAAAATAATAAAATTACATTACCATTTTTGTAAGTGCCATTGAGTGTCGTCCGGAAAACGCCCTCGGCGATTTTACCTTTTTCTACTCGGCCATGCTGCTGTCCGTTAGGTAGGACGGCGACGGCGGCGGCGACGCCGCCGCCAACGTGTGAGGAAGAGCTTTTTGAATTTTTCAAACTAAATTATTAAATCAAACTTGACCTTGAAAAATGAAAAATGAAAAATGTGCGTGAAGTTGGCCCCCCCACCATGGCTGATTTTTTTAAAAGTCATATACTCATTTTGCAAATAATTTGCAAACATTTGCAAATTGGTTTTCAGAATTTGCAAATCGTTTCCCTCTGCGGTATAAGCTAAATAAGACAAGGGGGGCCAACTTCACGCAGCCCGATTTAAATCCAATGCCGTCTTATCATAGCTCGTTGGGCAACCATACTATCTTAAATCGTGGTTGAAACCATTATATTAATAATTATTTAAAAACAGCACTTTAATTTGTTCACAATTTCATAAATTTCTTTTGGACTGCTCAAAATTGTGAAGTTCGATAAGTTCTTCAGAAAAATTTGAAAAAATAGTAGAAAATGTGAAAGAAGGATTATCAAATTCACGAATAATGTAGAAAGCTGATGTTTTAATAATTTCCTAATTCTTATTTTTTATGTATCAGTATTAGTAACAACGTATAAATTGTTTAATTGTTTAAAAAATTATAATATTTAAACACTTATATTATTTATGCCTATTTACTCAAAAAATGGTAAATTACTAAGAAAATAATTTTTTGTGGTATGACTTAGATTTGTATTTTTACAATATACAGCATATTATGTGTGAATTTTTATAGAAGGGTTTTCTTTTTTTGGTGGGGGGAGGTGCCGGGGAGGAATAAACAAATGTCCCGTTTTTTTATTTTCATAATATGGTCACCCTAGGCCCTAGGATATATTTTCCAGTAGGTGGTGAAAAAAGTGGTTCATGTTTTAATGAACTGAATACCCCAAAATTTAAGTTCTTTTATTATTATTGTAAGCCAAACTTATGGAAAGTCTTGTATTAAATTTTTAACTCTTAGCTACTTATACAAACATTTTTAATGAATTATAACTACAAAATTACTTGTACATTTTCAGAATTTTAATATATTATATCGTAAAAATGTCTGTTCTGATAAATCCGCTCTCTATATAAATTACATGATAACATTTTATTAAAATATAACGTGTACATATTTTACTTTCTATAGATTTATTAAAAAAAGACAATATTATAAATTCACCAGAAATATTGAAACTCCGAACTCCTACATTAACGTACAAATCAATTAACAGCTATCAGCATAGTCCTATTGATTTAGATAATAGTCCTGCTTTCACGGATATTACGCCGAAAACACGAACATTTGTATCACAATTAATAGACATGCCAAGCCCAGTAAAAACGACTAAATCAACCAACACAACTCTTATAAAAAGTCCTACAAAATTAGCATTAAAAAATAACATACTTCAAGAAAAATTAAATAGAATAAGAAGATTATTAAAACAAAAACGAACAATTATTAAATCATTAAAGGCGAAAATTAATAATAATACTGCAAAAAAAGACATTAACATAGTAACAAAATTTTTTAATCAGGCCCAATTTCCGTCAATTAATTCCAAAGCTCTTATTAATATGCAAATAATGCACAAAAAACGTAAACCTTGGTCGAAAGCAGAAAAAAAACTTGCATTAGCTATTTATTACAAATCACCGTCTACCTACAAATATATGAAAAAAAATGGAATTATTTTGCCAGGTGAAAGTACTGTTCGGCATTGGTTAATTTCTAAAACATGGAACAAATCAAGTATAAGACTTCAGATATGTCATATGACGAAAAAAAATGTGTTATTTTATTAGACGAAGTTTCCATTATGAAGGCCATCGAATATAATAAAAGTTTAGATGAAATTGAAGGGTTCGAGGATCTAGGCTCTTTAGGTCGAACAAATAAATTAGGCTCTCATGCACTTGTTTTAATGGTACGGGGCTTATATAAAAACTGGAAATTCCCTTTTAGTTACTATTTCACTGGTAGCGGTATCAAAGGAGATTCTTTAACTACAATTGTAAAAGAAGCTGTAGGAAAATTTTTGGAGCTTAGTTTATTACCTACGTGTATTGTGTGCGATCAGGGTACTCAAAATAGACGAATGTTTTCTCTGTTGGGCGGATCAGAAAAAAATCCGTCAACAGTTATTTGTAATAAAAAAATATTTTTAATTTATGACGCACCTCACTTGCTTAAAAGTGTAAGAAATAATTTAATGAATGGAGATTTTTTAATTGACAATAATATAATATCATTCAAGGATATACAAAAAACGTATGAACTTGATAATCATAGTGAGACAGCAAAGTCAATGTGCAAGTTAACACCAATCCATCTTTTCCCCAATGTAGTAAGCCGACGGAGTCGTCTCACTACTTTCTTTTATTATTTTTAACTTATCTACATGTTCTACAATGTCCTTCGCATTTCAATATTTTATTATCATACTCGTAGCGATACGCAATTAATTTTGATGACAATTCCAAGAATCAAAGCGTATGGGAAAAACACAGTCACAAACAACTTTTATTTAACGCTTTTGACAAACAAGCCATGCACATAAATCATAGATGCGCACGCCTTGGTTTAATAGCACAACAACAAGTCTGATCCAGAGTTAAGTACTTTGGGCGCAAAACCACTGTTGCAGCTACAATGACAACATTCTATAACACACCTTTTTGTCCATCTCCTAGTCTCTATCATGTACAACCAGGGGGTACAGAGAACCATATAAATACGGGTCTCTGTCCGTCTTATTTTTTAGAATTAGTTTCACATCTACATAGAGCTAGTCTCTGTCCAAATTTTAGATTAACTTTTTCTCGGGCAGCTACTTAACGTGCTGTCCTCAAATTCTTATACACTTAGTTTATTGTAACAAATTGTAACTTTAATTTTAATAAACTCTTGTATTAACATTGTGTCTTTGTCTCACTTTGAAAACCCGTAATCTTTTCTCGACAACTTGATCCAACTGCAGATGTCGAGCACTCATTTATAAACGATAGTGAGAGATCACTACACGTTTTTGGTGTCAGGTGTGGGGTCACCTGAAAGAAGAATTTTGGTATCCAACCCAAAATCAAGTACATCAGCGGACCTCGAGTGTGTCAACATCAGGATCAACGGAAGGAGATCACGGATAAGTTGCGACAAGTCAACAAATCGAGCCTAGCAGCGAAACGAGCCGCAGCGCAGTTTTCAAGCAGGACAACCACAGGACCGGACAAACAATGAACACTTTGTAAGTTGCCGTATAAGCAAATAAATATTTTAGTATATGTCTGAGAGTCCTAATCGGTGTTGGGAAATAATTAAATACAACCCACAAACTTTACGAACAACCATCATGAGTGTAACGTTAGGAATTGAATCTGCAATACGCATGATTCCGACCTTTACGGGGGGATCTGAGACAGATTTAGCGTCATATATACTTGAATGTAATTATATAATGGAAAACGTCCACGAAACTCTTAAACCTATGATTTTCAAACGAATGTTAACAAGTTTAAAGGGGGAAGCTTTTCAAGCCGTACGCTATCGCACAATTCCGGATTGGCCCGCACTCGAAGCTCATCTTCGGAAAGTATTCGGGGCAACGCACTCAATCGGTTTTTTACAAACAAATCTATACAATATTAAACAAAAATACGACGAAGATATTAAAAGCTTCGCCGCACGCACCGAAAAATGTTACCACGATTTGGTAAGCGCACTAACGGTAGGGCTAAATAAAAATGACGCTGCCGCAGTCGCGAACACGCATAAATCGGGAGCGCGCAATGCATTTATTAACGGGGCACAACCCGCAATTCGAAGTTTGTTACGAGCGCGAAACGTTCTTACTCTTGAAGAAGCTATTACGCTTGCTATCGAAGAAGAGGAGGACATAAGAAACTTAAATAGACGCTTTAACACGAATAAAAATAACGGGAAAAATAACGCGAATAAAAAAAATATTAAATGCAATAAATGTAATAAAATGGGGCATTATGCAAACGAGTGTCGTAGTAACGCGAGCACATCGGGCAGCACAGGTTTTAGAAATCCCATAAGTAATCGCGACGAAAAACCCGTTGTAATAAAAAAAGAATATCAAGGACAGGTCAGGTTCTGCACATACTGTAAAAAGAATAACCACACTGTTAAAGATTGTAGAAAACGCAGGTATAACGAAGGAAAAAATAATAGCACTAGTAGCAACGAGAATGAAACCGAAAATCCACTACTAGTCAATTAAACCGAACCGTCAGTGAAATAAAACAAAACCACGTAAGAGTAGTTACTAATTTCGAGGAGGAACACATAATCTGTAGTTCACATAATTTCGATCCTCAGCACATTAAATTATTAATCGATTCAGGTGCAGAAATGAATCTCATTAAACTCTCCGCATTAAACGGACAGGTAGTTATTAACGAATGCGAAAAACGAACTATCAAAGGTATCAATGAAACACCTATTTTTACGATCGGGACTATAGTTACGACTATGCAAATTAGCGAAGTAGGCGTCCTTGTAAAATTCGACGTCGTGTTCGACGATTTTCCAATAAACGAATCAGGTATAATCGGGCGAAATTTCTTAAAACAAAACAAGGTCATTATGGACTATAATAAAAATACGTTAACCATACCCGAACAAACCGGTTTAAAAGAAATTATATTACCACCACGAAGTAACTGTGTACTTCTCATTAAAAACGACGAAAATATTAAACATGACGCGATAACTATAAAAAAACAAGACGTTAACGAAAACGTTATTATAGCAAATAGCATCAGTCCGGTTAGCACTAACACAATAATAAGCAATATAATAAATATTTCGGAGGAACCTTTTATTATTGACGAGCTAACAACACGACATATTGAATGGGAACCGTATCATGAAACCGTACTTAAAGCATCCTTTGCAGATAACGACCAAACGGATCGCATAACGAAACTAAAAAACGAACTTAACACGGACGATTTAAACAAAGAGGAGCGCGATAATATTTTAGAACTCTGTTGTAATTACGCGGACCTGTTTTACTTGCCCGGCGATTATTTAAGTGCCACAGATGTAGTGACACATACAATAAACACGCCGCGATGCACAAAACCAATTAACATACGTCCGTATCGTTTACCTTGGGCGTACCAAGAAGAAATCGAAAAACAAGTTACGGAAATGAAAAGTAATAATATAATACGCGATTCTAAATCACCATTTAACTTTCCATTAGTAGTAGTAAAGAAAAAGAATTTAGATTCGGCAGGGAAACCCAAGTTACGAATTTGTGTAGATTTCCGAAAGCTTAACGAAGTCACCGAGAACGAAGCGTACGGATTGCCGAACTTGCTCGAAATTCTCGAATCTCTGGGGTCGTCTAAATATTTTAGTACTCTAGATCTAGCTTCCGGATATCACCAAATTAATATCGAACCATCTGATGTGCATAAAACTGCTTTTTCCACTAAATCGGGTCACTACGAATATTTACGTATGCCATTTGGACTAAGTTCAGCACCCGCTACTTTTACTCGCGCGATGAAATCCGTTCTTATGGGTCTAGAGGAAATGTGCACAGCGTATCTTGACGATATCGTAGTACACGGATCCAGTCTAAACGACCACCAAAACAAACTCGAACAGGTTTTCAATCGACTGCGCGTGCATAGATTAAAATTACAACCTCAAAAGTGTTCTTTCTTACGGAAAGAAGTTATCTATTTGGGACATGTAATTAACGAAAACGGGGTGTCACCAGATCCTAACAAATTAAAATGCATTAAAGATTATCCAAAGCCTAAAAACGCGAAAGATATAAAATCTTTTCTAGGACTACTAAATTACTATAGACGTTTTGTCGACAATTTTGCGAAAATAGCAAAACCACTAACTTACTTACTTAAAAAAGACGTACCATTTACATGGACGGACAATTGCGAACATAGTTTCCAAGAACTTAAAAAGGCTTTAATGAACCCGCCACTGCTAGCCTATCCAGACTGGGAAGCAGGGAAATTTAATTTGTGTACTGACGCTTCACAATATGCCATAGGAGCCGTACTTTCTCAAGGGAACGTACCTAATGACCAACCTATAGCTTACGCGAGTAGAACACTAAACAAAGCCGAAAATAACTATAGCGTTATTCAAAAAGAATTGTTAGCCATCGTATGGGCCGTGAAATATTTTAGACCATATCTCTATGGCCGACATTTTACCATAATCACCGACCATCGACCTTTAACATACCTGTTTGGTATTAAAGACGCATCGTCTCAATTAATGCGCTGGCGATTACAGTTGGCTGATTATGACTATACTATAAAATACAGGGCAGGACCGGAACACTCAAACGCAGACTGTTTATCGCGTATCCGAGTAATACAAACCGATACAACAGTAAGTAATAAAACATTCGTAGAATTTCAAACCGCGGAAGACAAACCGATTTTTAATTCAAAAATTGTAGAGGTTAACGACAACATTAGCAAAGCCATTGAAAGTGAAACCACAATTATACCGATACCGGGGGACAAAAAAATAACTCATCCCGATGTAAGAGGTATCGTAAATAATGTCGATCCTAATAAAATACAATTCACGGACGAAAACCGGTTTTGTGTAATTTCCGATACGTTGCCTCTGATAATTTTCTATAATATGCTAAAAACACATAACACGCCTCTTGAACCAGAGGGCGTGTACCAAGCAATAGTAAACATTAAAACGTATTGTATTAATAACGGCATAAACGCCTTTTCAACCATTAAATTAGACGGTCAGTCCTCTCTAACGAATTACGCACGAATCAGAACAATGTTCAGATATATTTTTAAAGGTACAAACATTGTAGTTAAAATATATAGTGGTAGACAATATACAGAAGAAGAGAAACAACAAATAGATGACGCCATTATTGGTTAATTTTATTTTATATAATATACTTATTCATTGTTTTATTAAGCTAACTCAGCTTATATTAGCATTTTTGATGTGTAAACATCTATGCTATCGGTTTGTAGTACGACCTTCTTGGGCATGATAAAGTAAATAGGTATGACAGCTATAGGACGAGTTATGAGATATTTGGCGCAAGTCGGCCATATTGCTTTTCTCCAAACGCTTATCAATACAGTAATACTATCAATTTATCATGATTCATAAACAAACAGACAACTAACAAAGTACAAACATTAATTTTATTTAAATCATACGTTTTTTTTTACATTTGTGTGTTATTTTATAAATTTTTGTATTTTTGTATTATTTTTTGTTTTTGTTGTTTTGCGGTCGTTTAAAAGCTCATTGTTTAATTTATTCATACGAATAAATGTTCGTGTTCGAACCAAACAGCCAAGAACATCTGTTGGTAAATCATGAAATTTTTCATTAAGCTTTTTGACAATATTTTTTATAATATTTGGATGTTTTGATAGACCATTGCCATGAAGATCTTTGAATAAAGACTCCATTGTATGAGCAGCATTAACCAATGTTCTTGATGGTACCGTAAGATTACCCATAGACAAATGTTGGATCCATGAATCTTTGGAACTTTCTTCATCACTCTTCAAGAATGGGTATTTATGAAGGAATCTATGTGCTACATACCCTATTACATACTCAACACTTTCACTTTCAATTTCATCGAATTGTTTAGTTTCTTCCATCTGTAATTTAATATTATTGTAGGTATTTTAATTATAAATTGTTTATTAAAATAATAATATACTTCTAATTCAAATTCATCTAATATATTCATATTGATTTTGTCAATGTCTACAACTGATCGTCCACTTTGATTTTCTAATTCAGCCAGTTCAGTTTTGGAACAGTCATTTTCTAAAATATGAATTAGTTGTCTAGTAAGACATTCTTCTCCAGTAACCAAATTATCTTCCGACCCATTGGTAGTATTTCTATTTACTGTAAATACTGTTTTACAGTGTTTCCCTAGTATGTACCATCTAAGGCTGCATTGATGTAATTAATTATTAATGTAACTCCTTATTATGTTTAGTGTATTTAATAATTATTATGTTTAGTGTATTTAATAATTACGTACCAATATTTGAATTGTAAAGCTGTAATATTGTTATAAGATGAACCACACATTCCTTTTAAAAAACTAAAAAGGTTTTCAATAATGTCTTGATTGACTTTTCTAGTCATTATATAATCTATTTCATAACTCTTCATATCATCAAGTAATCCTTTTAATGACTTATTTGTTATGATAACACCTATTTTATTAATTAATTTTTGTTTTAAAAAATAATGCTTGTACATAATTAATAAATTTACATATTTTTAAATTTAGTGTTTACCTTTTTGGAATGGTAATAACGTTTTTTTGGAATGTACTCGCATATTAATTATGAAATCATTCATTCTATCGAGCAACTTGTTTTGGTTATCTTCATCTAAATCATAACTAGCTGTATGTTTGTCATACTTCTGCTGTGTGTTTAGCAAGTCAAACCAATCATTAATTAATTTAATTACATCTGAGGCCTAAAAAAATAACAACATTCCAATTACATGTTGATTGAACATTTTTCTTTATGTTTTACTATTGCTAGTGTTGAATTATTCAAAATATGCATAAGTATGATTATTTTAACATCTAACAATATGTAATTATCAGAATAAATTTACCTCTTTCCAATTATAATTGTTGATTATTCCTTTATTTCCTAAATAGCTTATAGCTTTGGCCACACTATTTCAGAATACATGCGCTGCTAATTTAACATTCATCCTTGCTGTACCTTCTACAGATAAATGTCTCTCTGATAGTTTGTAAGCAAATCTATAGTCTTTATCACTGTTAACTTTTAATAGCTCATACATTATATTCTTGCCAATATACTTACCATTTGGTAAGACAAATCCTCTAAAATATAATTTTTTTTATTTATTTCAATAGGTATAATAAATTATTTTGATTTCATTTCATATCTACTCACTTATCAAGAAAATGATTTCTGGCCAATTTCAGCAAATGAGGCGCATCAGCAAAAGCATATATGTTGCTTTTAGTAATAGGGTGTTCAAATGATGTTTTCCCTATTGATATACCTAAGTTATGCCATAGTCCTACATTTGATGGACCCATATCACTAACGATAGCTATAACATGGTAACCTACAGAATGTAAGCTGATTATGATGGTGTATAAAATATCTTTTGTCATTGGCGTGTCATAATTATAATAAACGGGTTGTTTCCAAGATGCAATAAGTCCTATTAATACATTTATCAATATTAAGATATGTAGATCTTTGTACATTAGTCTAGAGTATACATTATTACCTCGGACAACAACAGTTTGTACACATGTGTGTGGACCCAACATTTGTTCATTTTTTTTATCATAACAAATTCTCTTTGAAATGTGAGTTTCGTCAAATGAAATTATTGTAAGCTTTTCATTAAAACTCATTGTATCTCCTTATATTTAAAATAAAAAAAAATATTATTGACGTTAACGTCTTTTAAATATTTTTGATGATTAATAAATACCTTTTGCTTTCATTAAACAAATTACACTAGAAAGTATACCAGGTTCAACTAAAAATTTTGCTGCTGACATTCTAAGTGTTGATAATCCTAGTTATAAGTTAAAATGATTATATATTTTATTAAATATGTTCAAAAAATGTATTGAGCATTACAAACCGGGTAAAGGAAATTTTTTCTCGTCTCGTAAAAATCTATATGCTTTTGGGGAAATGCTCCTTATGGAAATAGCAGAAGAAATGTCATCAGATGTCCATTTAAAAACTTTTTTTTTAGGATTTAGTAGCATTTCTATTTGTGTTGGACTAAATATGTCTTTTAATGTTTTTGAAAAACGGATAATAAATCTTTCTTCTTCTTTATTACAATATCCCTTTAAACTAATTACTAATTTCCATAACTTTTCATTTTTTAAAAGTAAAGTATCATTTTTATTTTTCAAAAGCACAATTTCATCTTTTAATCTATACATGGGTAAAAATTTTAAAAATCAACAAACATTTTATAATATAATAATAATATTTATTTTCCAGTAACAATAAGCAACAACATACATAAACATAAATATGAACATTCAACATAAAGTTAGATTATCTCTAAAGATACTACGTTGTAGATTTAATTATGTTGATAGTAGATGTACAAAACAAAAGTTTTTGGTATAATAGTTAAGTTTTTTTAATTTGATAGGTATATAAACTATTTATAAGATAATAATAATATTTATTTTCCAATAACAATAAGCAACAACATACATAAACATGAACATTTAACACATAGTTAGATTATCTCTAAAGCCACTACGTTGTATATTTAATTATGTAGATAGTAGATGTATAAAAAAAAGTTCTTTGTACAAGAGTACATTTTTTAATTAGTTATATAAACTATTTATATGCAATCCCACATGAACTAAAAACCAATATTCTCCTGGTTGAGTAGTTGTATCCAATTATTTGATTCTTTAGTCTCGTTAACATTAAATTAAACTAAAGCAATTATAATAAATAATAATGGCATGCAAACATATATCCAAATAAAATTAAATGTACACAAATCTATTATTAATTTTAAGATTTTACTTTTTACTATATTCTTTTTCCATATCAAATTCCTCAGTAATTGAGCTAGGAAGCTGTATAAAATCATTATTAGAGAAAGACTCATTTGAAATAGGGAATAAATTACGACGACAATTTATCCCTGAATTAACTTGAGGCGAGCTATTAAAAAAAGATAATTATAATCATTTACATTATACTAAACAATATTACCTGTTATTTGCATCTTCATTGGTGACTATAAATGTACCACTAGGTGTGGTTACTTTAGTAACATTATTGTTTGCATAATTGGTTGGAGTAGTAGATAAATACGGCGAACCACGTATGCTATAAAAAAATACACCAAAAATTAAATGTTGATTAGTTAGTATATTATACTTACCTTAAAGGTATTGCATTAGCTTTAAGTCTTCTAGCTCGTTCTGGTGAATAACCTGCAGCTTTTTGAATATCTGTTTTCTCAATAATATCACTTTTAGAAAAGTGCTTAGTACATACAACGGCTGAAAATATTTTGATAATATTTTTGGTAGTAATTGTAAATATACTAATATCCTATGAAATTCTATAATATTAATAAAGTAATACATATTACCCGTTCTACAGTTAATTTTTTTTATGTTAGTGCCCTTTGTTATTTGCAAAGTCCATTTTTCACATAGTTTTTCGTCCTTCGGGAAACTATGTAGATGAATAGAAGGATCTTTTATTATATTTTTACTCCTACTACCACTAAGACAGCCATCAAATATACATAGAGGCATATAGAATTCTTCACTGATACTTTTTGTGTGTACAGTAAAGTGTAAAGAACAATGTATTAACAATTATATAAATGTATAAAATTATAAATGTCAATTTTTAAGTTTGAAATTTGAATTTGGTATCGGGTATACAAATTTTATCAGATAAGATAATGACCAAATCTGTTTACTGATAAGAAGCGGAGAAAAGCAATATGGCTTCCTGCGCCAAATATCTCATAACTCTTCCTATAGCTGTCATACCTATTTACTTTATCATGCACGCCACGTCTTAACATGGCTTTACATACCACGCCGTGGTAAGACGTGTGAGGCGGCTCTGTACACATTAATACAACTCGTGTAATACCATAGTATGCGCTAAAACAATTTAGGTAACACACTTTGAACGCTAATTTTTGTCAGTCAGTACCATTTCTCTATCAAAAGAAGTAAGATCAACGTTGTAACTACATTATGGATTCTTCGTCAAGTTCATCTGACAGTGATTGGATAGAAGAAATGGAAGAAACGGTTGTAGCAACATATATTTTAGATCAAACCTATAAGAACCGTCGATTTTGGGTTCACCCAATCAACAAGGAAAGGGATGAAAAAGGCATATTTGTTAACTTATTTCCACAGTTAATAAATGACCCGGAAAAGTTTCATCAATACTTTCGTATGTCGTATGGTCAATTTACTGATTTACATAATTTGATAAAGGACGATATTAAAAAGCAAAATACACAATTTCGGACACCGGTTCCATCTGAACAGAGATTAGCTGTGTGCTTAAGGTAAGTAATTAATACAATTTAATATTTTTTTGTTTGCATAATATATTATTATTAATTAAAGAAGACATAGGTACTTATAATATTATGTTAATTAAGGGATTCGTATTGGTTAGAACTTTCTTCTGAAATGTATTCAAAATTTTGTTGGTTAAGACGTAAGTTGGTGTGCAGGATTGGACGACAGTAGTTTTGACCTTCATAAATATAAGTCCGGCCGTTTGAATTTGCTGATGAGGTAGACCAACTACCTTCACTGTGTTCTGGATGCAAACTTAAATTTTGAGGTTGTAAATGTGTTGATTGGTTTTGAATATGAGTATTATGAAATACTGGATTGGCTGTTTCAGCTGTTTGATGGTTTACTGCTGTGTTTTGTTCAACCTCCAATAGGTGGGCCAACTCTGTTTCCGAAACCTTATTGCATATTTCCATACGAAGTTTAGCTTCTTTTGACTTTGGTAGACGCTTTGCTATTTTAGCCATACTTAAGTAAAATAGCTCTACATCATCATGCCCAGAAGATTGCTTTTTTTCGTATTTTTCTTTTCTTATGGCTGCATTTTCCCTCATTATATTCACCATTTCTCCAGCGTGATCTATTTTTTTCTTTTCATTTGCGTTTCTTTTCTGGATTCAAAACTTTTTTCTAGATCTGAATTATTAGATATATCTGTAGACTGCGATTCCACATTTATGTTATAGGAAGTATTACCAGTTGTATCAGAGAAAACATCGGAATTTGGTCGCAACGTATTACTCGGAGATGGACCCGTTTCTAAATTACTGTGTATTCTAAAATTAAATTTAAATAAAATAAAAAAGGATAATATTTAACTTTTTTTATATATTTAATACTGGGTATAACAAGAAGACCTGATAAATTAAATTACTTTTGTTACAATCAACAATCTATATTTATATAATTTATACCTTAGGTACCTATAATTCAATATTATTTTTAATATTGTTCAACATTATTTTCGATTCTGAACGAAGTGATGAATAATTGATTTAAAATGATATATATATATTTTTTTTTTGAAGTGTCGATAAATTTTGATTGCCCAAAAAACTTGAAAATTTAATACGAAATTTCTTATAAGTTGTTCTTATTGTAGTTAAAAATAAATCAAAAATCGTTGGTCATCATTTATTTTTTTTATAAGCGTTTAAAGTTCATATTTGTATTATGTACCTACCTATGTCAAAATTGCTAATAATTTTGTAGCTAAAATGTATAAAAAATTTTGTACAAATAGTTAGGAGTTGAAAATTTAATAAGATTTTTCGTAAGTTTGGCTTACATCTTTAATTTTCAATTTTTTTTTAAGTATTATTATAGGGCCAAAAAAATTTTATCGACACTTCAAAAAAAATTTTTCAGAAAAATTGAAAATTTCAATTGTCTATAAATAGCTCAAAAAAACTCAAAATATTTTGAAAATTAAATCATGTAAAGAAAATGCCAATCTAAATAACTGGTAAAATTTTCAAGTATCTACGATTTATACTTTTTGAATAATAACAAATATCAAAAATCGTTTGAGGCTAAACCGTTATTTAACGCGGTTTTGTAAAAATTTAAATTTCAAACACTTATAAAAATGTTTTGTCTGAATCCGGTAGAGTTTTTTTTACAGATATTTGAAGAAAAATTTATGGAGAACCTTGTACCAAATTTTCAAAACTTAGTTATAAAAGAAAAAAAATTTATGATTTTTCAACTTCAAAATTACTTGCAAATTTTCGCGTTTTCAACAGATTTCGTAAAAATTTGAACTATAAACGCTTATAAAAAAAAAATTGTGACTAACGATTTTTATTTTTTTTTTTAGCTACAATAAAAACAAATCATAAGGAACCTTGTATTAAATTTTCAAAACTTTTTGGTCATCCAAAAATTTTTTATCGACACTTTAAAATAAAATTTCTCAAAAAAGTCGAAAACTGTTGGAAAATAGTTACACACAAAAAAAAAAAACACACATCATTGTAAAATCAATACATTCATCACTTCGTTTAGAATCTAAAAGGTATCTAAGGTATATGTACAAGGTAGACGTCTGTAAATTATATAGAAAAAAAAAAATTTTAAATATTGATTAGAACAAAATTTTTTTAATTTTTCAGGTATTCCTATATACAGTATTTTACACCCTCTATATAGTCTATATCTTTTATAAATTATAATATTATATATTATATATTACTCTCGGTTTTCCAAAAAGGGCAATATAAATTCCATTTGTTGGGAATACTTCCAAGGTGGAATATTCTTAGTTGCTTGACCACTTGTTTTACTTCTACGTCTTCTAATAGCATTTAGAAAACAATTTCGCAATTTTGTCCATTCTGACTTGCACTTATCAGCTATTATAAAAAATATAAAATTATGTGTTCAAAGATTTATGAATTTATTTTAACCTATCCTAACCTGCATAACTTAATTATAATTAATATTGATATTAGGTATTAAATTAGATTAATATTAATTAGTTTATATTACAATTTTATTGTAAATAGTTAACTAATAATATCATTGAGTATTGATACTATAGTATACTATCTATACTCAATGCTAATATACATTACTGCTTGAAAACACATTTTATTGTTCAATATATAATTTGAATAATATAATTTTTTTTTTTTAAATAATTAATAAATGTATTTATTTATTTATTTATTTTCATAATTTTTTTTAAAATTATTAAGGTAATTTTTTTTAGTTTTTAGGTAATTTTACATTTTTTCTGTTCTTTTTTTATATTTCTTATGATAATTATTAATAATAAATAGGTTAACTATTATTTTAATAGTAAGTTTTAAGTACCTATATAATATTCTTATTTTAACTTCTAAATATTTAAATATTTGCAGATTTTTGGCTACCGGGGAATCTTATAGGTCTTTAGCTTTTAGTTTTCGTCTGGGATTTAGCACAACCAGAGAAATCGTTGAAGAAGTCTGTGAAGTCATCTGGAAAACATTAAGACCAATTTACATGCCGAAACCTACCAAAGAAGATTGGCTTAAAATTAGCAGAGAATATAAAGAATTATGGAACTTTCCCAATTGCATTGGAGCTCTCGACGGTAAACATATCAATATTCAATGTCCCATAAATGGTGGATCGGCATATTTTAATTATAAAGGAAGTAATTCGATCGTATTACTTGCTTTGGTAGATGCTCACTATAAATTTATAACTATTGATGTGGGTTCTTATGGTCGAAACTCTGATGGACATGCGTTAGCTAAATCCGCATTAGGAAAAGCATTAGAAAACGGTACATTAGATGTTCCACCTGATACACCAATTGAAGAAAATGGAGACCCAATTCCGTACGTAATAGTTGCAGATGAGGCGTTTCCAATGAAGTCATATCTTATGAGACCATATAGCAGGGCAACTTTAGATGGAAATGAAGGAAATAAAATTTTTAATTACAGGCTTTCTCGTGCAAGACGTGTTGTGGAAAATGCATTTGGAATACTTTCAAATCGTTGGAGAGTATTCCGAACAAATATTCAAATACAACCGAAATCCGTAGACAACATAGTACTTGCTGCATGTTGTCTTCATAATATGTTATGCCAAAGCCATGATTTCCAATTGGATGAAATAAATAATTATGAAAGTACCCAAGGTTTTGTAAATATGGTACCAATAAGAGGAAATAGCACCCAGAGATCATTTGAAATACGTGACAAATTTAAAGATTTTTTTACATCATCTGGGGGGGCAGTACCATGGCAGTACGAAATGGTTCGGAGAGGAAGAATTAATGATTGATCAACGATCCGAAATAGCAAAATGCACCTAAACCTTGTAAAAAATGTTTTAATTAAAAATTTTTCTTTATACTTATTTATACTTTATACAGGTAGGTCGTATGTACAATAAATAAAAACATAACTATTAAAAATTTATTTTTCGTATGATGTATTATGTATAACTGCTTAAGAAATATAGGTATGACACGTATAATAATATGTCAATATGCAAGTATGTATTCCTTATTATAAATTATTAAAAACCTAATATCTTACCTGGCATTTGTAAATTTGCACCAATCTCTTCCCATGCCTCTTTACGAATGCTATTATCTTTATAGTCGACAGAAAAAATGTCGTATAAAGATTTATGTTCACGGACATTTTCAATTAATAACTCCTCAAATGAAGACATTTTCAAAAAGATAGGAGAAACAAACAGCATCGACCGATGTCTGAAGTAAAATGATCGTATTTTAATTAATACAATACCATCACACGTCACACGTTTTTCAAAATTGTTTGAAACGCGTGGCGTGGAATTGAGTGGGAACGCGTTGTGTGTTATAAATATGATCACAAAATCGAATAATATTTAAAAATAAATGAGTTAACACGCGATTTGAAATTATCGGCGTGTTAACGCGTGGCATGTTAAGACGTGTTAAGACGTGGCGTGTGAATAGTGTGTCCCGGCCATTACAGTGACAAATAATACTGATCTGTCGGGCGTTTATAATTTGCATTACTTTTTAAGGTTGTAGTTTTCGTAACATAAAACTAAATAAAAGGGTCTTGAACCATCAAACATTGTAATTTACGCTATTATTCACCTTAAGATTAAGCATAATTATGTATATCATATAGCCGATGCGATATTAGTAAATTTATTAGCTGGTAAATTCCAACAATTAAAGTTGAATATGTGGCGCAGGCCGCAGATTACATACAATTAATTTTCGTTTTCTGTCGTAGCGCATAACCAAAAGCTATTATTTATGTGATAGGTACTAGAATATTATATGTATCCAAAAATAGTTAAACATAAATCCTATCGGTTATAATATCATTGGGCAGTGGCGTCACTAGGGTCCAAATTTTAGGGTAGCAAAGTTTATTTTTAGAAAGTGAAAAAAAAAACTTTTTATAGGTTTAATCACTTTAATCATTATTTTGTATAATAAAAATGCATATGTATTATGTATATTTAAAATTTTAGATAATCACAAACTATAATTCATGATAAGACCTCAGCTAGAATGAGAGGCATTGATGAAATCTGTCTTTCTCTCTTCCCCATTCCGGCACACCACCCTCTATTTGGTTAATAATAACCGTTTATATAGCGATATTTGCCTATCCATTCTTTATTATCTATGTATAGAACTTGGTATGACGTATAGTGTATACTGTATACACTGTTTAATTGTCAGTATTGGACTTATCACAAAATATTATAATTTTGGACACAATCACAATAATTGAATAGTCAATAGAATATAATATACATAGTCTATGTTCGTTTCCACTTGAAAAAAACATTGAATATATTTTTAAAATCTAAGATTTTATTTGGGGTAGCAAAACGATACCCTTGCTACCCCAAAAAAATGTCTGGGGTAGCAAAGATACCCCTCCATACCCCTTAGTGACGCCTATGTCATTGGGTTTTCCATAATATTATTGATACAGTCGTCGTTCCGCTGATTACCGATTGTCGACTATACACAGACCCCTTAGACCATCTTCGTCTAGAAGACATTTTACTCTATGGCCTATGCCCGATGCCGCTGCGTGCCGTTTGTCGTTTGTTATTTTTTTTCATTTTGGTATTCGCGTTTTTCGCCTCGTCATTCGCGTGTGTGTTATTTTTGTGTTATATCTACTTTTCTGCGTTGTATTTTTACGATCTAGTATACACTTCAACAATACTAGATACTGTAAATTGTAAGTATATATATCAATATATCTATTTTTTTAGTTTGTAAGTATAGAACTATAATTTTAATTGTATAAATTAATTTTTAATATATATATATATATATAAAAACAACATGCATAGACAAAATTTTATGAGTAAATCTACCAAACGAAGGAGATTATTGGAAGAAACAGCAAATCTATTAGATAATTATACTGAAATTCCTCCACTAAGTGTAAGTGTTTCTAATGTATTAATTAAAGATAATTTAGAAGATAATCCTACTTCAAATATTATCGATGGAAGTACAAATCCAATATCTCATTATTCCAATATTATTAAAACTTCTAATATTAATAAAAATGTAATAAATCAAATTGTATTAAACAAAGAAATCAATAATTTAGAAGAATTTACCACAAACAATTCAAATTGTGTAAACACTTTTGACAATAGAGGGGAAACATTTGAAAATTTTCAACAGTTAGATTTGAAGAGTGAATTAAGTAAATGGGCGGTTGAGTATGATGTACCTAATAATACACTATCAGGTTTATTAAAAGTTTTAAAAAAACATAATTGTTTTAGTAATTTTCCCAGTGATGCTAGGACTATTCATCAAACTAATATTAATAATCCATATAGTCAATCTATACTAGTAAAAACTGTATCACCTGGTGTATACTATCATTTTGGATTAGCAAACGGAATACAACAAACTATAGACAAATGTTTTTCTGATGAAACTATTAAGTTAGTAATTGGAGTTGATGGTCTGCCCTTGGCTAAAAGTTCAGGTAGTACTTTTTGGCCTATCTTAGGTTATATAAGGCAATTTAATCAAACTGTGTTTCCTATAGGAATTTATTGGGGTCATGAAAAGCCAGGTGACAGTAATATTTTCATAAATGATTTCATAGAAGAGGTTAGGGATCTCATTTTGAATGGACTTACTGTTGAATTATTTGATAAAGATAAACAATTAGTTAAGTTAAAAAAAAAAATTGCTATTGATGCATTTTGTTGCGATGTTCCCGCTAAGGCATTTTTATTAAAAACAAAGGGTCATACTGGGTTTTATTCTTGTTCCAGATGTTCAGTACAGGGTACTTTTTTACTTAGACGTGTTTGCTTTCCTGATTTAGAATGTTCAAAAAGAACTCACCAAGATTTTTTAAATAAAATTCAAGAGCAATATCATACCCCAGGTCATATTACTAATATAATTAATATTCCTGGTATTAATGTTGTTCATGACTTTTCTATTGATTATATGCATTGTGTACTTTTGGGAGTTATGAAAAAAATGCTTACGCTGTGGAAAGGAAGTGGTGAAATTGGTAGAGTTGGTGTAAATAAACAAAAATTACCTTCCAATTTAATTAAACAAATATCTACTCGTCTAATATCATTAAAAAAGTACATACCTTCTGATTTAAGTAGAAAACCTCGGAGTTTAGATGAATTAAGTCGATGGAAGGCAACTGAACTAAGGCAATTTTTGCTATATACTGGGCCTGTAGTGCTTTATTTACTAGTGTCAAAAAAAAATTATTACAATTTTCTTTACTTAAATATATCTATGACAATATTCTTAAGTCCCAATTTTAACCACCTTGCGTTAGATGCTAAGGCTTTAATGATAAATTTTGTTAAACAGTTTGGTAAATTATATGGTAAACATTTTATATCTAGCAATGTACACTCGTTAATTCACTTATACGATGATTATGAAAAATATGGTTCACTAGATCAGGTTAGTTGCTTCAAGTTTGAGAACTATATGAGTAAATTAAAAAAAATGGTTAGGAAAAATGAAAAGCCTCTCCAACAAGTAGTAAAAAGATATTGGGAACAATGTAACCTCAAACCTGACCATGAAACTAAAATGTATTTTAATAATGATAATATAAAACCAAAGTTTGAAAAATTACACACTGAAGGTCCTTTAATTAAAGATACGGCTTCACCACAATATAAAATATTAATTTTGGAAAAAAAGATTTTAAAAATTCATTCTGACTCTGATTCGTATGCAAGTGTATATACCAATGGAGAAACAAACATTATTAAGATAGTAAATATTTGTTATAATTCACACTTGAAGAAAGAAGTTATACTAGGTAGAAAATTTGAAACTGTAGAATGTTTCTTTCAAAAACCAATAAAAAGTTCTGACATAGGAGTTTATAAAATTAGTAATTATTCTAAAAAAGTTGAAATGTGGAATATTAGTGATATAAGAGTAAAATATGCTGTGTTACCTATTGATGAAAATATGTCAGTAGCTACACCAATTATTCATTTTAATAATTAAACAATATAATAACTGTGGGGTTTAGGTTTCTACTTAATATATTTGATAATAAATAATATTTGTACATATTTTATACATACCTAACCTACCTATATATTATATTTAAATTTGTTTCAATTCTCAATATTAGTTTAAGGTTAAATAACAAAAATTACTATTTACATCAAAGAAAAATGTGGGCAATAGTTCATTTCTTAGATGACAATAGTGTAGAAAGTGTTCCTGTTCACTGGATTGAAAATGACCAATGTGCATGGCCCAAAATAGTCATAATATACATAAGCTAAGAACAAGCTGTGTCAAAACAAATGCATTTGAATTTAACTTTTATCGCATAAGAGTTCTTGCAAATAATATTAGTAAGTATAATCAATAAGTAATACTAGTAAGAAATATCATTAACTTTTTCTTTAAATGTATACAGATTCTATTTGTGGTGGATAATAACAGAATCTGTGTAGTGTACACTTTTTTAAATTCATTACTTAAATAATAAATTAATAACAATAACTTTGTTTCATAGAATCTTTAATGGAAGCAGAAGAAAAAGTACTTACTGCACAATACACATCAGACATATCTGATGGTTCTTCATTTTCAAAAAAACATAAAAACAAAAGGACAATTGATTCGATAAAATTAAATGCTGTAGCTGGTATGATATTTTTGTGTTTAAATGTTTTTATTTTAAATAATATATATATGTTAAATATAAACCAATTTAAATTCAAAATTTGAATAGATCGTTTTAATACTATGAAAATGAAAAAGTACAAAATTGGTAACGGTGATAATACTGTGGATTCAAAATTCAAAACTAAAATGTATAAAACAAAAGCTATATCAACAAAAGTACAATCATCATCATCATCAGAATCGGATGACCATATGTCAGATTTGTGTAAGCATTTTATTAAATTTCAATTAAATTGTGTTAGGTACTTACCTAAATATGAGACTTTTTCAAGTTAATTGTATATTGATACTATGATACTGTTTTAATAGTTTTTTGTATACGACTCATTATTTATGATAAAGACTTAATTTTTATTTATTTAATTAAATATTTTGTCTAATGCAATTTACTTAGCTGATCATGATTCTGACAAGGATAAGGAATATATTCCAGATATTCAAAATAAAAACCAGATAATAAATGATGGTAATAATTCTGATGAGGAAATAATAATTGTTAATAGTTTAGTAATACCAGAGGTTAAATCAATTGAAAATAATGAATCAAATATTGTTGAAAGTCATATTGAAAAAAGTATGTATATGTTTATTTATTTGTGTAAAACTTTTAATTTTTGTATTACACAAGGCCTCGACTACATTGGTCGTTGACTGGTCGTTAACTTTTTTATATGTTTATAATGTATTATCATTATAATTCCTGATTTTCAGCCACGTATCTTAATACTAACAAAGAATCGTCATCTATTTCAAAAAATATAGCTCATCCATGTATTTCAGTTGATAATAGTAAGTAATATACAGTATGATAAATTTTAATAAAATTCTGTAAATGTTTCTGTTTATATAATTTATTTATTTTAACTAAGATATGTTTTTGGGTTACCTACAAAAAAATCATTACCTGATTTTTATAGTAGCAAAAGTTTTTTCTAATCGTTTAGTACTTGAATTAATCCAAAAACATATGATTCATTACCTATTCAATTTTTTTGATGAAGAGAATAATTTTTTTTTTTATAAATATAATTTGTAATAGCTAGCAAATTTTTGTTAATAAATCTATACTTGTCTTTTCTATTTCTAGAAGTTATAAAAAATGAACTTGCTTAAAAATATTTATAGGAATTTAAAAAGTAATTTTGAGCTTGCAGTTAATTATTTCTAAGATTGAAGTTTAATTATATTATGATAAAAAAAATAATACTATTTTTTTTTCAATTTTATTAATTTCTTAAAAAAAATATGATAAATTCACGTTAACAAAAATCTTAAAAATATTACATAATAAAATTTTATTATTTTTCAGCTGTACTGAAAAATATTTTGAACTATCTGGCATACTTAAAAGTTGAAGTTACCAAAATTTCTGATACTCAACAAGAAATAATTCAAGCGATTAACAATTCAAGTTCATCTAATATCAGTACTTTTAATTCATGCGAGATAGATTATTTTGTAACTGCTTGGCCTGTACCAAACCACGATGAATTAAGAGGACGTGTTACGGAAAAAAATCACTTGAAAAATTCCTTTAAAAACATGTTTGCGCGTTCAAATAACATGGGTTACTGAGTAGTTTTATCGTAAAATTACCTATGAACAAAATTGTAGAGGAGATTTATATCTGGTTCCGTAAGAAGTCCGATTTTTGAAATTATAATTTTAAGTCCTAAAAATAACTGTTTAAAATAGTATAAATAAAGTGTTCCATTAATCATGTTATATTTCATAGTATTTTAAAGATATCAAAAATCGGTTTTCTTACGGAACCAGATAAAAATCTTCTTTACAATTTTGTTCATAGGTGTTTTTACAATAAAACTACTCAGTAGCCCATATTACTTGAACGCGCAAACTATGTTTTATAAGAAAAACGCATACAATTACTATACCGACTGGTGCTGCTCCATTTTTATTACGGCAGCGTTCGATAACATTCGTTACCCCCGACCCGCTAAAACAACCGCATCATAGTTCATAACTGGTTTTTGACGAGTACGCAACCGCCCGTGATAAACTATAAATAATTATGATTATTGACTACGGGCCGCAGTGGTAAACAATAATAATTATTTTATTCATAACATTTATTATAAATTTCTGTTAGTATTTATTTAATTTACATTTTAAAATAAAATTATGAAAATAATTATCCGATTTTGACAATTTTTTTTTTCAACCTGTTTGAAATGTTGCGATAAATTGATTTTTATTTTGCTGCAAATAAATGAAATAACAGTACTAGTATACAGCTATTAGCTAATCTTTTAATTACACAACATTTTAAAGGCCACGTATAGGAATTAGATTTCTTAACTTGTTGAATATTGGTCATAAAAAACAAAAAGTTTGGTTTAATTGTGTAATTGTTAACTCCTTAAAAATCAATTAGCTATTATTGAATAAAAACAATACTTAATTGTTATATTGTTAATATAGACATATAGTATTAATACATATTAATTGCATGATAAAGAACATAATATAATGATTAAAAATCGATTATTATTGATAGTAAAATATTATTAAAATTATAGAGTATAATTAAATTAAAAATAAATAAATAAATAATACAATTATACAACATAATAGTATAATAATTAATAATACAACATATTTTTTTTACTTGTTTACATAAATTATCAAGTATTATAATAATCAGTGAATTGTTGAAAACAATTGAAAAAAATAACTAAAAAACTGAGTATCAAATTATAAGTTATAAATTATAACTTATGAACATAATAAACAATAAATTATAAAATAATTTATTTTTTCTATTGAGCACAGGGACGATATCCCAGCTCTATATTATTTTCTAAGGCTGACTTTTTATTTTTATTTTTAAAATACTTAAAAAAACAATATATTAATATTGCAATTATAATTAAAATTAAGTATTTATTTGTATAAACGAAGTCATACGTTCTATCTACAACAAGGGAGGTAATTAAATTGTCTTGTTGGTCTAGTTGTAAGTTTATTCGATTAAAAGCGTCTTTATTAAATTTGAGATTTTTTATTTCATTTAAGTGAATTGGTTTCGGGTAAGATTGGTTGATAGGCATATTACAACAAGAATCATTTAAAATTGATAAGTCTATTGGTAAAATGACAGGGAGTGATGATTCTAACGATTGTTCCGTTCTAAGAACACCTTTCGTAGTAAAAGCGAAACACTCAGATTTTAAGTATAACTTTCCGGAATTTTTAATTTTAATTTTAAAGATTTTAGTTTGTTTATTGCAAATTATTGTTATGGTCGTCGGCTTTTCACACACAAAATACCAATTGTTTTTAAAATAAGACGGATACCACATTTCTTTTTTGAACTCGGTAATATATGTTTCACATTGTGGTGGTAGAGTTACTGCAGAGTTCTTTAATAATTGTGTTACACAAATGGGATCAGACTCACCGTTGTGTATCATTTCATTAAAAGCACAAACGAATATTTTAGCTACTACTATACAGTTATTGAGATTGGGCCATACAAAATATTTTGTAACCATTTCGTCTGCTAATAAATACATTGGACTTTCAGTCATATGAAGAAATTGTCCGTATTCATTAATTGGAACGTAAATTGGTAAAATATGAAACAAGTTAAAATTGTCCACAATACACAAAGGAATTTTTATTAAAAATATTAATTTATCATTAATATAATGTAGTTGGACGCTCATTATTTTAAATACTTCATGAATGTTTTCTAAATTGAACTTTACCGGTAATTTTAAATCATCGGGAAGAATATTTTCAATATTCTTTATTTCCGATAATAATTGATAGGGCGTCATTACAAAAGGATCTACCTTATTCATTTGAGCATTGGATATCATTCTCTGTAGCCTAGTTATAAACATATCCAATTCGAATATATTATTTTCAATCAAATTAATTAATTCAATATCAAATATTAGTTTTTTTTCTTTAGATAGTTCATTGCTAAAGTTATTTAAATTGTCTTCAACCCTTTTCATATTATTATCAAATACAATTTTATTTTCATTAAATGACGTGACAGTATCATTAAAATTATAAATTGTACTACTCAAAATCGATATTTGATCGTGAACTATTCTTAAAATTTTATCTTGATTTTTTTCCATTTTATTTATTGAGCTATCATATCTTCGAACATCGTCGGCATCGGCAATACCAAACATCCATTGAAGTGCCGAGCCTCCAAATTCGAAAGATCTTTTTACCCTTTTATTGTGTTCAGCTAATTGTTTAATTACACCAATTTCTTTTTCTAGCGCAAGTTCATGTTTTTTAAGCCGAAGTATAGATACTTTAGCTGTATCACTAATATTAACGTACATTTTAATTGATTTTAACATTGCCTTATTAATATTAAAACTATTATCTAAATTCTTTAAATCAAAATACGTATTGATAGTCCAACTACTTTTATATAACTTAGCTTTACCAACAACTTCATATTGTAAACCCGGACTGTCGTTAGTAGATGATGTCAATTTGTAAAGATTATCATCTTTATTTTTAATTGAAGTCTCCCAAGTAGAATTTGAAGAAGTGAGAAGTAGCAGTGTAATGTAATAGAAGATCCTTGTCCAAAAATCCATTTTTTTTTTTTGCTTCGACTTTTGTATTGCAAAACAGGGAAAAGCTTCTGTATATCTAATAAAATATTTTAAATAATTTATTTACAAATTGGAAAGTTGGTTTCCTGTTGGAGGAAGTACTGTTAAGAGGCCGTAAATTCTATAATAAATTACTACAACATTTATTTGGGAGGAACACAAATATTCCTCTGAAAGGTAAACCTATTGTTATCTACTTATCTATATAAAAGTCATTTATTTAGAGCGCGGATTTGTATGTACTTGCATATTTATTCTGGTTGATCGTATGCTATGCTAAATGAGCACAAAATGTATGCATATTTAAGTTTTTTTTAGCGTATATTTGGTTTGTTTTTAATGTAATAAATCCGCGCTCTAGACTCATTAATAATTATTATTTGCCAATATATAATATTATATTAAATATAATTTCTTACCTGTCGCGAATAATAACTATACTTGCTCTGCAAACATACCAAAGAAGACAAATCTTCAAATCTTCAGAAATGTATAGAAAAACATAAAACATAAACTTTAAATAAATTTACACTTTTTTACGATGTGTATACGAGTGGATGTCGACAGACTGCTGGCGACTAAGGCTGGAGGAAGTTTTATTCTACTTTTTTAGAGCTCTAATTGCTCGTGTTTAGCGTATCACAGTTTATTGAAAAACAATCTTATATGTAATCTTTATTGTAATTAAAAATTACTTAAATTTAAATAATTTTTGAAAAACAATCTTATTAGTAAGTAATTATTATATAAGATTGCTTGTCATTCTTCATTACCATAAACATAGAGAAAAACATTTGATAATTAAATAGTTATAAGTCACTATTATTGTAATCAATTATATCAAAATTCAAAATATATAAATCTACAAAGTTAATGGCCTATGCTGTTTAATAATTATGTCATAATACTTATTATATTATGTTAATGGGTGGTACCAGGGTACCTATTTGTTTTATGATGATAAATTTTAAATAATATAACTAAATGCCAAATAATATTGTTAGCTAAACATAACATTATATAAAAAAAAAATTAATAATTGTATATACTATACAGCTTAATTAAACAGTAGTTCAACAAAATAATTATTATTATGACTATATAATAGTTTAATATTAAATGTTAATGATATACCATGATAATGGTTTATAAATCTGTATGTTTGTGCTATGTAACACATCACAGCTCATATATCATTTTGACGAATAAGGTTAATATATTAGTAAAAAGCAAACCATTTGTGGAGGAATATTTTATTACCATATAGGTACATTTATAATTATTGTGTTTAAATATGTTTAAAAATCGAAGTGATTCAATCCATTCAAAAATTTATTTTTTACCTAATCGTTTACACGTCAACTTGAAAGAAGCAATAAAAATACTCAAAAAACCATTTATAACAGAAAGCATTGAATGTACACAACTTGAGCCACAATCAGGTGAGTGGTATATATATATTGAATATAATGAACCAAATAAAATTACAGATGGAATTAAGTGGGAAGCAACAGGTACTACTCTGTTACCCAATAAGGAAAATCCTATGTTAATTGCTAAATATTTTTCTTCTAAAAATATTTACAAAAGTGTGTTTAAATTAATAAAAAATAATAAATATGACGCTTCACTGGTAAATTATACGAATGACATATCACTACTGGACTTGCCAAAGGATAAAATTCAAAAGGCCAAATCACTCGTTTCCAGAAAAATGTCTATCAAAAGTATAATGAAAAGACGTTTTGAGAAAATGAATGAAAAAAAAAACTCAACTCAAAATAGTGAAAATTCGTAAGTTTAAAAAATAGTCTTTTAGTATTTATATAAATAAAATATATTTATGTTTATAAATAAATATAGTGAAAATAATAACTGCGATTTGCCATCTACTTCAACTTCAACGCCTGCAGTACAATTCATGGAAGTAGATAGTGAAAACTCGTAAGTTAATTAAATTAGTATCTTCATTTTTAATTATTAATTACGAATATCATACTTTTCCAGTAGATATGACACACCAGTACCAATTGAAGAAAATTCTAATTTTAATAAGTATAATGATGCGGATATTTCAGATATACAATTCCATCAACTTGAAACCACGATAGAAAGTATCAGCAGGTAATAATACTTTTATATACCGTGTGTTCACACTAACTTAGGGAACATTAAATTATATTTTTGCCAACTATACCAGTATAGTAAATAGATGACTTATTTTGATTGATTTGAAACTTTTTTGAAAATAAAATAAATAAACCACAAATACACATTTGTAATTGATAATTATAATAAGATAATTAAATATTTTTTTAGTGAATCAAATAGTGTTCTTGGTGGTAGACGAATTGTAGACATGGAATATATATTTCTACAATTTCAAAATTCTTGTTGCAAAATGCATACTCCTGGCTTAGGATGCAGTTTCATTGACGTAGAGTTTGTGAAAGAAATTCGAAAAGGCTTTGAATCTACATGGATTTTTAAGTGTAAAATGTGCAACTGTATTATGATTATTGATTCAGAGCGGGTAACTCCGGACTATTTACCCATAAATAAATCAGCAGTTAATGGTACTATAGCAGTTGGCATAGGGCATACACAATAATTGGCTGAACTGTTTGCAAGTTTGGACATACCATGTATGACTTCAAAAACGTACACTAAGTATATAAATAATTTGAGTGAAAATATCAAGGCAACTGCATGGGATGTGATAAAACTTGCCGGGGTAGAAGAAAAACAGTTAGCAATTGAAGCAGGTGACATTGACGAAGATGGCACGCCTATGTGTCCAGTAATAGCGGACGGCCAATGGAGCAAGCGTAGCTATAAAACCAAATATGACGCTTATTCAGGAGCGGTAAGTTGAAAAATAATTATAATTAATGTAATTTTGAAAATATTAAAATGTTTAATGATTAGGGCTCGGATTTTAATGCTTTCGCTTTTTAATGTGTTTCAAGTATTCACTTTTCTAACAACGAACTTTTTAGGCAACTTTTTAATTGTAGTAATAATAAGAAAAAAAATTTTAATTAAACATAAAACAATTTAATGCTTTCTATATCACAGGTAAATGGTAAAACAAAATAAATTAAAACTATTTATCTAATTAATTATTATATTATATCAACTTCGCCATATGGTGAACAAATAATAATTCCGGTGGGACAATTCAGTAATGATAATTAAAATAGAGTTATATATTTTAATCATAGTTTAATCAAACAGGTCAAACTTATATTTGTTATATGTATTTATACACGTATGTATATTTTGTTTATTTTTGAAAATAAAAAATGTAATTAAATTTATAAAATGTAATGCATTTTTGTTAGGACATTGTTTTAGATTTTTAGATCATAAATGCGTTTTTTAAGGGCATTTTTTGATATTAAAGGACATTCAAATCTTAGCCCTAGCGATGAAATTATTTTATTATTTGCAATAATACACTTATCTATATATGATTACTAACTTTTTGTAGGCAACAATTATTGGTTATCGATCAAAAAAAGTGTTGTTTGTTGGGATACGCAATCGCTATTGTGTTATATGTGAAAGGGCCAAAAATAGTGAAAAAAGTGTAGAAAAACATATCTGCATCTTGAACTGGTCTAAAGGTGCAACTAGCATTGAAGCCGATGCTATTTCTGAAGGGTTTTTAAAAAGCGTTTCACTACATGGATTGAAATTTAATAAATTAATTGGTAAAAATTCAAAAAAACAAGTTTCAAATATACAATCAATATACTTTTTTAAAATTTAGGCGATGGCGATAGTAGCGTTTCAAAACGTTTACATGAATTGCTTCCATATGGCCCACGACTGTTGGTAGAAAAAATTGAATGTAGGAACCATATTCTACGAAATTATGGTCAGAAATTGATGGCTCTTACAAAAAAAAACATTATATCCGTGTTATATTCGCAAATTTATTACAAGGAATATAATACGATTTCGAACAGCAATTACGAAATCAATTGCATACAGAAAAAACTTAGATCAGTCTCTTTATGAAAAAATTGAAGGTAGGTACAATTAGCAAAACATTTTTTTTTTTAAATAACATGTACCTATTTAAAATATATTTTAGGCTTACGAAAAGACATAACGAATGGTCCTTACCATATATTTGGTGAACATACGAAATGTGAAGTATATTTTTGCAGTGGACCTAAACAGTGTGAAGTAAATTTAGTGCCAGAAATTGTAAATTGTGGTCTAATGAATGAAATTGCCTACATTCTTCGTCGCGTAGTAGATAATGCAAGGAGTCTACTATTTGATGTTGATAATAACTATTGTGAACAATTCAATAGTATAATTAACAAACATATAGCTGGAAAACGAATAAATTTCACTCAAAAACAATCGTACAGCACTAGAGTTCATGCAGCGGTTGTTTCGTTTAATTCTGCAGGAGGTGAATTTATTCGTGCAGTTCATAAAAATATAACTAATCAGAGTCCAGGTATTTATTAATATGATTAGAACTCCATTACTTTAAAAACATTAAAAATATTATTTTAACTTGACAGGGAATGTTGCGAAACGATTTCTTAAGTTTACTGCTGCTAAAAGAAGAAGTTTAAAAAATCGAAGAGCTCTTTTTCAATCAAAAAAGATATTTAAAAAAAAAACCCCGTGTCAAAAGGTCCCGATGAACACTATGGACTGGCAGAACCTCTTTATTGTATGTCAGACGAAGAATTTGAAGTTAAAAAAACTGAATTCATTTCTTCAATAACCCTTTCGGAAGATTCTAAAAAAAAATTGGAGTTACAAACGCGGAATCAATCGAATAACCAAAAATGGTTTGTAGAAAGAAGAAAGCGATTGACAGCTTCCAATTTTGGCAAAATATGCAAAATGAGACCTTATACATCATGTAAGATAGCAGTACATGATATAATATATGGTAGTGTGACTACTCACGCCACAGAGTATGGCAAAATCACCGAACAAATTGCGGTTCAAGCTCTCCAGGAAAAAATTAATAAAACAATTAAAAAATGCGGTTTGTTTATTGATAGAACGATTCCTTATTTAGCGGCTACTCCAGGTTAGAATTATTTTAAATATAATAAATATACACTGGTACCTATCATTTAGGTGAAATTATAGGGGTTTATATATATACATTCAATCAGTATGCATTCAATATAAGCTATTAATACCTATGAAAATATAAAATGTAATTTTTAATTACAGATGGATTGATTGACGAAAATTCAATTTGTGAAATTAAGTGCCCCTACTCTGTAAAAGATTCCAACAGTATAGAAGAAGTACTAAAAGAAAAAAAGGTGTCGTATAGCGTATCACAAGTACCAACTAATATTTTAACAAATTACTATAAACCAATAACTATTTTTAAAAATTCTATATTATATAAATTACATATGCCTTATTTTTAATTTATAATTTATTGTTGCTTCAGCTACCGTACATGCAAGTTAAAAATGATGCTATAACTTTAAAAGAAGATAGTCACTATTTTTACCAAATTCAGGGGCAGTTACACATTACAGGACGTGTGATATGTTATTTTTTTATCTACACTTCTAAATGGACTTATATTCAAACAATAAATTATGACAATGAATTTTGGACCTCAAAAATGGAATCCCCCTTAAAGTTGTCAGTATAATATTAAAATGTACCTATAATCAAACAATTTTGAAAAATGCATACTGTTTTTTTATATAGATTTTACGAGGAATGTCTACTACGAGAAATAGTAGACCCTCAGTACAGCAAACGTCAATTAAAAAGCGACATTATTGAACCTCCTCACATAATTAAAAATATTAAAATTATGAAAAATAAAAAAAACAAAATTTAGTCTTCATAATAACTACAAGTTGTACATAATGTAATATACATTTTTTTTTTATAAATTTATTACTAATTTGTAAACTACTTTGTATAATATTTTTTTTTTAGTTTAGTTGTTAATAAACGGAAATATGCTAAAAAATGAATAATATAATATTGAACAGTTGAACGTAAAAGATGTATTTGTTTAGGTACTGTTAAATTATATTTTACTGTATGTATTATATTTGAATGAGTAATAGTGCAATAACTACAAACTAAGGTATGTTGTGTTACTGTTTTTACAGTCTATATATTGGTGCATATATTTAGGTAAGCAGTAACTTTTCTAAAAAGATAGTTCGAATGGGTACGCGCGGATATTACAAATAATACCGCGGCGTTTACTGTGTGAATTTTATATTGACGGGATACATCATAGTCGAACGTTCATGAAATAATAATCGGCGCTCCCGAGACGCGCTGAATGAGCAGTGCCAGTAGTGCCGCCGGGCGCCGACTGCGAATAGTGGGCGTGGCTTAGACGTCGCGCGCTTGCGGATCCCGAAAACACCTAATAGCGCGTTCTCTCGGCCGTTGCATACGTAACACTTTGGGTATCACGTCCTCTTACAAAATTACAAGCTAATGAACACAATTTTAAAAACAAAGTTGTAAGTTAAATTAGTTAAATTATGCTATATTGGTTAATTCTTTTAGTAGAAATGAACATTTGTTATCTCAAAAAATATTAACATTTTTGAAAATAATTTTTTTTATTGTTTAAAAAGAACAATTTTAATTTCAACATACATTTTAAGTTTTTTTATTTAAAAGCAGATTAATTTTAGGAGTATTTGATTATATAATAATTTAATTTTGGACAAGTTATATATGAGCTATAAGCCTATAAGTATTTAATGTTATAACTTATAAAGTTATAACTAATAAGTAATAATAGAGTATACACATTACACGCAAGTAATGTGTCCGACATTTAATTTTTAATTATTTATTCAAAAAAATTAAAAATGATGACGATTAGAAATAGTGAAAAGTACCTATAATTTTATTTCAAAAAATTGGTTTTACAAATAATTTAAAAGTATATGAAAGAAAATATATTTTCTGAAATATAGATGATTTTATTTATAATCACCCGGTTAATATTATATTAAAAATGTTAATTGAATTTATTAATTTTATGATTAAATGTAGTTACTTGAGTTAATAAGAAAAGGAGGAAAATCAGCCAAACAAATGCTCCAAAAAATAATGAAAAAACTTTTTTCCGATCATGTTTTAAAAGATTTTACTTATTTTGGATTAAGAAATAAATATAATTTTTCTTCGTTATTGATCAACAGAGTAATTTTTGGTAATATAATTAAATACATTTTTAATTGATGAATAATAATGATAAAAATGTATTTTAGATGCTACAAAACAATCTAAATTCCAAAACGTCGTTAAAGATGATGAAATAATTTCCATAATTGGGAAATGGTTAACAACAGCTAAATCCAGAATAGAAAATAAAAAACATATGAATGATGTGACTACAAATTTTCTACACTAACATTTTATAATTGTATATAATATGCTTTATAGCTTCTTATTAAGTAGCATTATTACATTGTACAATTAAAATAAAATATAATAAACCAATCTAAATCATACTTATTAATTATTTATTATTCTTATTTTATAACTACCTGTTCTATATTTTTTTATTCTTGTCTAATACAAATAATAATAGGTATACATCATAAATTATATATATACAAAATATTTGTGTATATATATTATAAATATATCCATTTTTTATCTTTGGTGCTATATTATAAATAATACATGGATGAGATATTCAGTTAATATAAATAATGTTATATCAGATAAATATTTGAATATAACTATTATAATAATATATTATTATGTACAATATTAAAATATGCAATATTACATATTCATAAAATAAAAAGATAATAATATTTGTATATTATTTCAATTTGAATGTTTAAAAGATATATTGTATAAAACATCATTATGATGTTTTGTGTTGTTTATCTTATTAATATGAAAAATTGGTTCATAAGACATCTATACAATATCTGTAGAATATTAAAAATTATTCCAGAGACATGTTGAAGATATTAAATTAATATTAATAACACAGTAAAGATATCTGGTAGATATTTTTATGATATAATTTTGCTGTATGGGACGTGGTACGTATATCCCGGCACTGTTTCCTATATAAAGGTAGGATCGCAAGGAAGACTTAAATGATATCCAACTCGGGTTGTTCTGGTCGGAAACACTTTTTTATTAAACTTTAAAAAAAAACACAAAATAAAACAATCAAAAATACTATTCGTTTAGCCCGTACTATAACCGCCGCTTTACACGTACGATCGTCGTACCTACACTCTCGCCGACTCACTCAGCGACAGCGGGACTCCCCCTGCCCGTGTGTACGGCGGTCTTATATACGAAATTTTCTTGTTGCCTCAGCACATTTTGCTTCACCGGCCTCTCCCGTATTTTATTTAAAAATATTCTTTTATACATATTAAGTAATAATTTTGGACGACTGTCTACAATATACGACACTTACGAAGGGTTTTTATCGTGATTAGTATTATATACCATCATACTATTATTTTATTACAACACTACTTATATTTAAGCACTTTAAAGTTATAATATTTTTCGTATACCCAGAGAAATAACTAGGTATTATTAAGAAAAAGTTAGGTTGGATCTACAAACCGTTCGTTGAAATCCGGTCAACAAACCATTTATTAATATTACAAGGCAATTAAGGTCATATTAACCAACCTCTTTGTTGATTTGAATATAAGTAAAATTAACCAAGTAATTGTTAATAATAACAACCATAGTTACGTGGTTACGTGGAAACGTGGGATTGTTAATAATTAACAAACATAGTTTATTGAAACTGCTGATAACTGTGATATTTTTCTGCTTATAACCACGGACAATTTAATTTATTTTTTAATTCATTGTTATTTATTTGCCCACGAAAACAGTTCGTAAAGTTCAATTCGAAGTAATCCTGGAAACACGTAAGTCAACTCAAACCTATTATTAACTAGGTACCTTTACAGGGGAAAACGATGATAGCGACTTAATCGAATTTTCTTGTTGCCTCAGCACATTTAGCTTCACCGGCCTCTCCCGTGTTTTATTTTAAAATATTCTTTTATTCATATTAAGTAATAATTTTTGGACGACTGTCTACAATATACGACAGTCCCCGTTGTTTTTTTTTAAAAAATGCCCTCATTTTTTAAGAATACATTAAGAATTTCTTAATACTATGTTAATTACTTTACTATATTATAACTAGGTTACTGTTTTTTTTTTTTTTTGCGTCATTGACTATAAATTATGCTTATCTGTTAGTTTTATCCCATTAATAATTAATTATATTTAATACGTGCCTATATGTTATAACTGTCTTGTTGATTGGTCCTTCTCTGTGGTGGCAATTGGCTTCTTAGAGAATTTTCTTGGTTTAAGACTTAATATTTCTATTCTGATAAAAAGCAATAAATTATTGTTTTTATTTCTTTATAGATAACTTGTCTTCTGTATGTTCTGTTGTTTTTGAATAGTCATGATAACTATTGAAGTCGTGTCCTTATGGCCGAATTATTTATAAGGATATTTCTATAAAAGTAGGTACTAGTGACGATTGACGATCACGGTTCTGCGGTGGCAGTGAACATGTTATTCTACTTCCCGTCATATACATTATTTATATTTATTCGTATTTATTTTGTTTTTCTTTATTTTATCATTTGTAATCTTATTGATAAACATGGGATTTTCAATTTTATATTCGTGTGCTGTTTTTTTCTTTTTCATATGTAAAATTAGTTTGTTGTTCATTTGTAATATTATTGGTTTAATGCTGATTGTCTACTTTGAAAAAAAATATTAAGTTTTTCCCTTGTCTCTGATGGTTTTGTGTTTCGTTGGCTCGTAAATAGTTGTCGATGTTGAGAATACATTCTTTTTTATATATATATATATTTTTGCGACATTAATTATGCTTTTGGTACGTTTTATCTATTGCGTTAATTATACATATTTATACGTTAATTTGATACAGATATATTGTTGTATTGTTGTGTGTATATTAGTATATTCTATCTTAAATTATATTATTGTATTATATACTTTAGTTATATAGAATTAATTAAAAATTGGCATGATGTAGCTACATATTTTTATGTAGATTTTAGATTTTATATATTACATTTTATTAGTATACTTACAGGGTTGCTTTTTTTTTTTTATTAATTTTTTATATATGATATAATACTATGCTATTTCAGTTTTTTGTATTTTTTTTTTTTTTTTAAACTTATGTCTTATTTCTAGGTTAGTGGTTTTGCTAAGATTATACTAAATTACTTATTAAAAAAAAATATTTATTTGAGTCTAGATTTTAGTTGTAAGGGAATTAAGATCAGTACTGCGATATTGTTGCTGTTGTGTTGTAGTTCTTGTTGCTAAAAATTTTCTCGTCGTAAAACAAAATATTACTAATAATAATTTTTTTGTAGTATTAATAATCGTGTTTTCTCTCTTTAATTTTTCCCTAAGGTAATATTAATTGCGTTTTATTCTAAAAAAATTTGTGTTTAGGTTGTTCCCCTCTCTTTTTTTTTTTTGAAATGATGGGTAAGTTTGTAATTTATACATTATTTTTTTTTTTTATTTACTTTATTATTATTTATTATGCTCTCTTTTTTTTCTAATTTTTCGTAATATGGCTTCAGTCTGTCTACATGTATTGTGTCCGTCGTTTCCTTTCCTTTCAATTTTAGTGCAATTTTGTAATTTACATCGGAAAGTTTTTCTAAAATTTCAAATGGGCCTCTGTATTTGTATGCTAATTTTTTTGTTTCTCCTTGTTTTTGAAATTTTATTTTTACTAATACCTTTTGGCCGGGTTGGTATTCTACCTCCTTGTGACTCTTATCGTATTGTTTCTTTTGCTTGATTTGTTCTGCTTCTATTAATTTTGGTAATTCTTGTCTAACTTTTTGTAATTGTGTTATTGCTTCAATTCTATTGTAGTCTGTTTCGGGTGGGTAAATTTTGTTGTCTAAAGGTTGCGTTGCCTCTGTTCCATACATTAAGTAGAATGGCGAGTAACCCAATCTTGCGTGCGGGTGTGTGTTGTATGCGAAAACTACCATTTTGTAATAAAGCGCCCAGTTTTTTTGATTATTGTCAACGTAATGTGTTAGGGCGTTGCATATAATTTTATTCATCAGTTCGGTCATTCCATTGCTTTGTGGGTGGTATGAAGTAGAAAAGATTTGAGTTATTCCTAATTTTTCGCAAATGTTTTTTACTTCAATGTTTTTAAAATGTGTACCTCTGTCGCTTGCAAGATATTTTGGGGTGCCGTAAGTGGTTATTATATCTAATAAAAAGTTGATTGTTGCTGCTGCATCGCTGCGTTTTTGACAGATTTTGCGAAATCCATTTTGGTTGCATTGCATGTTGCTACTATTAAATATTTTTTACCTTCTGAAGTTGGTAGGGGGCCTAAATAATCGAAACACAGTCTTGTTATGGGTTTGGTGTCGATTAATGGAATAGGTTGTAATAAGCCTGGTTTTTTACCGTTTTGGTTTTTCGAAAGTTGACATGACATACAGGTTTTTATGAATTTGTTTGTGTCTACTATCATTGTTGGCCAGTAATATTTCTTCTTTAATCTTGCTATTGTTTTGGTGATTCCGAAATGTGCTGATAGCGTTGATTCGTGATAGGATTTTAACACTACGTTAACTAGTTTTTTTGAATAAAATAACATATCGTTTTTTATTATGAATTGCCTAGTTTTCCTTTTGTATTTAGAATTATTGCTTCCATTTATTGCAGATATGATTCCTTTGCAAAATTCGTCATTTAAATGATTTTCTTTAATTTTTTCTATATTTATTGTGTCGAAATTTGTTTCTTCGTTTTCTTTAGTTTCGAAAATTTTTTTTTACCTGTAACGTGTCTACCGGATACCGTGATAAACAGTCAGCGGCTGTGTTCCAAAGGCCAGGCCGATGTTTAATTTCAATATCAAATTCTAATAATTTAAAAATGAATTTTGTTATACGGGATGATGGATTTTTCATCGTTTGGTAATATTGTAAACTTGAATGGTCACTAAATACTGTTACTTTTCTGCCTAATAAATATTCCTTAAAGTAGTTTACTGCGAATACAACTGCTGACATTTCTAACTCTGTGGTAGTAAAATTTCTTTCTCCCCCTTTTAATTTTCTTGTCTCTTTGGATTGGGGGTTAGCCTTTTTGCGTTGATCGTTATTTAGTTCCTTAGAAATATTTATTATTGTGCCTTGATCGTCCTTTATGTCGTATTCTTTAGTTGTGGTTTCATTGTTTAGGTTAATTTTCTTTGATTCGTGTTCATTATTTAATATGTTTAATTCATAAATAGTCGCTATTGTCATTCCTTTTGAAATATTACTGTATACGTTGGAATGATTATATAAAATTACTTCGTCAGATTTGTCTATTATCTGGGTTTGTAGTGTCAAATGTTTCTCTCTGTGTAAGCGTTCTGTGGGCATTATGGCATACTGGTATTGTATGTTTTCGCTTGTTGTGTATATTATTAATTTTACCTTTGATTTTGGTGCAATAGTAATATTGTCATCGGATTTAATTTTTACCTTATGTTTGTTATTTAATGTATTACTCGTGAAGCTTCTTGTCGTATGGAGATTTATATTGTGATTTTCATTATGTTTGTACCATATTTCGTCCATTTTTATAATATTATTTCCAATTTGTATATTTTTATTTTTAAAATCGATTTTTAAGCTATATTTAATGTTAAAATCGTTTCCTAATAGAATTTTGCAATTTAGTCGTTATTAACGTTTATTAACGTACACTTTAATTTGATATCGGAGTGAGTTGATTGTAATGATTAATTTAGTTGTACCAATTTGTATTAGTTCATTATTATCTGCGCCCGTTATTATTATTTGTTCTTTGGGATTAATGTGTTGTTTATTTTTTATTAGGAAATAATCTATGCATGATAGATTTGAGCCTGTATCTATTATTGCATTTTTCTCGTTACCGTCTAGTTCTATTTTTATTGATAAAACTCTGTTTTCGTTCTGTATCTGAATCTATGCTTATATTATTTGTATTGATTTTATTTTCATTTTGTGTTGAATTATCTGGTCTTTTGTTTCTATGATTTCTTCGTCTTCTTGTATAGGCCGGTTCCGATATTCTCTTACGTAGTTTCCGCATATTTCACAAAACATAATGTTTCCTCCTTCACTCCAAAACTGTTCCTTGTTATCATGGTCATCTCGTATATCCTGAGACGTGGACAAATATTCGCAGTTCTGGCAAAACTATGAGTACCATATAGTTGACGTGTCGTTTTTTAAATTGTTGTCACTATTGTTTTTTGTAATGGGATTTTGTTGTGATAATTTTAAGTGATCGTAACATTCGTGTAAGAAATTATCTACAATTTTTCCTATGGTATTAAAATCCGGAAAGACCGTATTTATTATTGTGTTATTGAATTGACGCGGGTTATATGTTTCTGTAATTATTCCTGGTGTCCAATGACAATTTTTATTGAATATCCCTATGTTTTAGATTCTGAACGAAGTGAAGAATGTATTGATTTTACAATGGTGTGTGTTTTTTTTTTGTTTTTGTGTCTGTGTACAGCATAACTAGTCGAAATAATGCTCCAATTTCAAACAATGGGGGTGGTTTCCGATGTAAAAGTGAATATCCTTGGTGCATTATAGAGGTAAAAAGTTAACATTTTCCAACAGTTTTCAAAAAAATCGAGAAAAACAAAAAAAAAATGACGGAAAAACGGCAATTTTTACGCAAAACCAGTTTTCGACCAAATCGATTTTTTTTTATGGTAGTAATTCAAAAACTAATTACTGAAAATACTTGAAATTTTCACCAAATGTTAATGTCAGTGGTATCTGTATATAGTTAAATTTTCAAAAAATTTTGACTGTTTTTGAGTTATTTATAGACCACTGAAATTTTCGATTTTTTTGAGAAATTTTTTTTAAAGTGTCAATAAAAATTTTTTGGATGACCAAAAAGTTTTGAAAATTTAATACAAGGTTCCTTCTGAGTTGTTTTTATTGTAGCTAAAAAAAATTAAAAATCGTTAGTCACAATTTTTTTTTATAAGCGTTTTTAGTTCAAATTTTTACGAAATCTGTCGAAAACGCGAAAATTTGCAAGTAATTTTGAAGTTGAAAAATCATAAAATTTTTTTCTTTTATAACTAAGTTTTGAAAATTTGGTACAAGGTTCTCCATAAATTTTTCTTCAAATATCTGTAAAAAAAACTCTACCGGATTCAGACAAAAAATTTTTATGAGTGTTTGAAATTTAAATTTTTACAAAAACCGCGTTAAATAACAGTTTAGCCTCAAACGATTTTTGATATTTGTTATTATTCAAAAAGTATAAGTCGTAGATACTTGAAAATTTTACCAGTTATTAAGATTCGCGTTTTCTTTACGTGATTTAAATTTCAAAATATTTTGACTTTTTTTGAGCTATTTATAGACAACTGAAATTTTCAATTTTTCTGAAAAAATATTTTTGAAGTGTCGATAAAATTTTTTTGGCCAAATCAAAATACTTGAAAATTTAATGCAAAGTTCCTCATAAGTTATTATTATAGTGATTAAAAAATTATAAGAATACATAGGCACAATTTTTTTTTATTAGCATTTGAAGTTCAAATATTGACAAAAATTCATCAAAACTATGAATACTTGCAAATTATTTTGTAGGTATATTTCATAAAATTTTTTGTATAAGTAGCTAAGAGTTGAAAATTTAATACAAGGTTTTTCATAAGTTTAGCTTACAATTATTATAAAAGAACTTAAATGTTGTTGTATTCAGGCCATTAAAACATAAACCACCTTTTTCACCAACCACTAGAAATTATATCCTAGGCTGACAAATCATCTTCGTTCAGAATCGTTTTTCGTATACAATGATAACTATCATTGGATTCAAATTTAACACTCCTATAATATATAATAATGATCCATACGGCACCTAATGTACATCAGAGCGGTACTCACTAGCCCGCTTTTTTTTCTATTTAATTTCCAGTAAATTATAGCATTTGTGTATTCGGAATTTTCATGTATTATATATAGGTTGAAATTAAATTGATCACATATAAACGCTAGATCGTCATCTTTGAGGTAGTAACCCGATTTGCAATTAGGAATTCCGAGCATGTTTAGTATTTCTACCGTCTTTCTATATATGCCATGTTGTTTTAAGCATATACGTAGTGCATGTGCACTGTGCAGTGTGCACCACAGTCACCGTCTGCGGGTAAGTTTTCAGATTTTATAAATGAACCTGCAATTTGTTCGATTTCAGCCTTTAATTTATTGTTGATTATGTTATTGAAGTTTTTCCCTAACGTGAAGTCATTGGTTTGTGGGTCATTGTTCTGTAAGTATTTATTTTGTTTTTTGTCGTAATTCCCTGGTAATAGGCATATTAAAATTTTTATTTGTGAGTCTTGAAAAATAAATTTTATCATGGTAGAAATAATCTTCCAATCTTTTTTATCTTGTCTAGTGCAAATTTTTGGTAGTGCTTAAGTAGTAATATTATTTTCTATGCAAAATTCTCTAGTATTAATTAGTGTGTTAAAAATGTTAGAATACGCTGATAGCTGATTTATCGTAATACTTATTTTTTGTTATGAGGTATAGAATCCATTGTCTTCCGTTTTTCAAGTAAGCAATTTCGGTAGTCTTTTTCTGTTGGGCTATTAAATTTTTCACGTTATTGAATTTATTTCTAAATTGTAATGCGATTCCTTTTGACATGGTAAGGCATTGGCTTATGCAATGACCGATTGCGATATGATTAGGTAATGAAAAAATATGTACTATCTGTTCACTATAATCGCATAGGAAGTTGGTTCTATTATTATTGCTGAGTAGGAATTTTTGAAATTCATTTAGTGGGTTCAAACTACTTATTCTTACGATGTTTTCTATAATTTTTTCGTCTTTGTTGTATACTTCTTTATTTATTAATTTATTTGAATTTAATGATTTGTACCAATTTTCTACATATTGTATATAATTATTTTTTTCAGTTTGCTTATCTTTATTAAATTTTGAGGTGTCGGTATTAGTATTAATATTATTTGTTTCCCGAGTTAGATATTCCGATTTTTCATTTAACTCGGGTACTATTCGTTTTTTGAAAAATGGCAATCATTTGCATAGTGTCCTTTTTTGTTGCATTTGTAACATGTTGATCTCGAGTATTTTTCTCTACTGTTTTCCCTACTGTATTGTTTGGTATTTGAATTATTTCCACGATCTTTGCTTCTATTTTTAGACCTGTCGTATGAGTTTTTCCTCTCTCTTGAATAAGACCTATCCCTTTCTCTACTGTTCTCTCTGTATCCTTTATTATCGTATGTATCTCTGTATTTATTATTGTTATACCTATCAGGGTAAGGACTATTTTCTCTATAATTGTTCCAACCTTTATAATTTGATTTGCCTGAATATGGACTTTTATCTCTGTTGCTAGATCTATCTTCAAAATTTACTATCTTGTCATATTTTTTAAAATTACTCATTTCGGTGCATAATTTATCAATTTTATTCTTATAATAACTGTCTATTTCTTCTAATTTTGTATTTAGACGTTTAATTTCTTGATTACTGTCTCTAGTTTCGGTATTTAATTGCATAACTTGTTTGTTTAATATTGCCGTATATTCGTTAAGTCCTGAGGTTCTTGAATTAATTCTAAATTGCATTAGTTCGTATTTTTTCAAATTTTCTTTTAACTTTTTTAAATTACTGTTGTCGTGAAGCGAAATTGCGTGTAATACCTATAGGTTCTCTTATGCCTTTAAGTATATAAACACAAATATCTTCCTCTTTCATATCTTTGTCTACTTGATTACATAAGTATTCTATTTCTGTAACAAAACTAGAAGTTGACTCTAAATCGTTTTGTTTCCTATTTTCTAATTTGTCCTTTAAAATTATGGAGTATCCTATAGGTTGAAATTCGTTAATAAATTCACTTTTTAAATTTTCCCATGACCAGTTCCGTCCTTTGTTTTCCAAGTTTTGTAGAAATTTATTAGCTGTGTCTTTTAAAAATATTGATAAAAATTTTATTTTTTCATTGTCGTCCCAATTGTTTATTTGTGCTGCTTTTTCATATTGTAAAATAAATGTTTTAATGTCCCCGTGTCCGGAAAAGCTGTCTGGTTTAATTATTATTTTTTCCATTTTGTGTTTTGAATTTTTATTTGCTATATGTAGTTTTTCGGGTTTGTTTTCTATTACAGATTTCGAGTTACTAAAAAAGGTAGTATTTAAATTTGATTCTGTTTTATTTGCACTTTCAATATCTTCGTATATATATGTTCTCTTTTTGTTGTTTCGGTATGATCTAAGTTGATTAAGTTATTATATTTGTTATCAGGGCCTTGTTCTAAATTATTTTGATATAAATTATTACTAGTATTTAAACATTTATCTGCCTGAGTTATTAATTTATTTGCGTTATTTCCTAATATGTTAGATATTTTAGAAGGTCGTTAGCAGTTGTTTTAGGTTTATTATTAGCGCTATTACTTGTTTCCGGACGTGAACAGTGCCGCAACAATAGGGGACGCAAGGTATGCGTTGCATTCCCTAGCCAGGTTTTTATGTTTAAATGGGGGGCCCATCATCAAAAGAAAAAATTAAGTCCTCGATTATTAAAAAAGAAGATGAAAAATTTACAATATTCTATATTTCTATAATAAATTGTTATTATTTTACAATCAAATGCCAAATGATGTTAATATAAATTATAAATAAGTATCCGATAAAATTGAGACCACCGATAAGCTTGTTTACATTTACGATGGTAATTCACATTTGAAAATTAAAAATAGATTTATTTATAACTCTCAACATTGTACACACGCTAACACACGCATGGACATACAATCACATATCAGTATTCAGTAACCAGTATTCAGTATACCTGCTTGTATATGGCAGAACGCACTAAATAGTGAATTCGCTTATATTTATGGTTATAATTATTTTAAAAATATTTTAATTCTTTGCTGAGCGTTGAGCTTTGATTTTATTGTTTTACTATCGTTTTTACTACCTAACTTAAAAATTCTTTGAAAAATGATGAAATCCAAAGTACTTAGTGGTTCAGCTAAAAGGAAAAAAAAAGAAGAGGAAAAGCAAATTATTTTAAAAACTAATAAAAAAATTAAAAGTTTTTTTAAAGTGGATCAACATGAACAAAGTAAGTTTTATTTGAAATATTTCATTTTTGTAGTTAAATTATTTTTGAAAACTTTACAAATTGCTAAGTATACTCGTAACTTGACATATAGTATACCAATACAATTATACAATAAATTACTGTGTGTATTATTGTAGTCAGTAGCTACTAGTAGCATATCTAACTACCTAGGTATTAAAAAAAAATATATTTGATTACCAATATTTAAGTATTGTACAATACTATATTTTATATTATGTTAATTTATAAAAAAATGTGACGAAAATGTTTTTCAAACATTTATTTTAGATGAAAATGCTCATCTAGAACATAATGAGGTCGAATCAGTTATATTGAACACAGAATCAACTGCAATAAATGGTACTTAATAATTAATTTTATTATTATTGTATATATATTTTTTCCTAAATAGTTCAAATTTTTAACTAAACATTATAATATTATTATTTACATAAAAATTTTAATAAATAACAGTAAATAATAAATAATGTTTTCTAAAATGTATTTTAGATGAAAGTGCTCATCTAGAACATAATGAGGTCGAATCAGTTATATTGAACACAGAATCAACTGCAATAAATGGTACTTAATAATTAATTTTATTATTATTGTGTATATATTTTTTCCTAAATAGTTTACATTCTTTAACTAAACAAACATTAACAAACAAAGATTTACTTTTACTCAATTTTAAACATAATAGAAATTTCCTGAGTATTTTATGTAATAACTAAGAAATTCATTATATAACAAACCTAATTATTTTTATTTTACTGACTTATTACTTATATAACTTATTTATTATCTTTTATTTTAATCAGTTGTTTTTTGTTTTTTAGTGGAAAATATTACACTTGATTTGAATTCAGAATACCCTACTGATAGAGGCAAGTTCACTGACAACATAACTGATTTTAACTTAAAAAAACAAATTATTGCATATGGTCCATGTAAGCCAACAAACCAATATTTTTTGAAAAATGTCAGTTTGAAAGAATCAGGTCGTTCTTTTTCAATTGATTATTATCATTTGACTACTAAAACTGGAATGAAAATTCCAAGGCAATGGTTATGTTTTTCAGTTATAATGAATAAGGTATACTGTGAAACTTGTTGGCTCTTTGCTAACAGATTGAACGGAAATTTCAAGTATAATTGGATTCATGGTATATGTGACTGGCAAAATTTGAGTACAAAAATAATGAAACATGAAAAATCCCATCAACACTTAGAAGCTGTTCAAATACGATTACTCTGGGTTAAAAATGAAACAATCGAAAAAAATTTAGAGAAACAAATTTCGATTGAAGCTCAATTTTGGAAAGATGTTTTGACTAGATTAATAAAAATTATTTTATGTCTTACTGCTGGAAACTGTGCATTAAGAGGAAATGAAGGGAAAAAAAATACTGTTTCAGAAGGGAATTTTCTACGCACCGTTAAACTTCTTGCCGAATATGATCCTGTATTGAACAGATTACTTTACACTGAAGAAATGAAAATAAAATATCTTAGTTGGAAAATACAGAATGAGCTCATCGAACTATTGGCGTTTAATGTTAAAAAATTAATCTGTGACGAGATTCGAAATGCTCAATGCTTTACTATAATAATGGACTCTACTCAAGATATCACAAAAGTAGACCAGGTTAGTTTAATTATAAGATATGTTGTAGTTGATTATGATGAAAAATCTTTCAAAATAATGGAATCTTTTTTGGGATTTTATCCATTAATTAATCATGGAGCTGAAGATCATGTTAATTTAATTTATGAAATATTGAACAATTGTAACTTGGACATAAAAAGATGTAGAGGTCAAGGGTATGATGGGGCATCAGTTATGAGTGGTGCATATACTGGTGTCCAAAAAAGGATTTCAGATGTTGTACCAAGTGCTTCCTACATTCATTGCACAGCTCATAACCTCAATTTGGTTATTTCTGATATTGCTAAAAGCTCTCAAAAAGTAGCTTTATTCTTTGATGTTGTACAAGATATATTTCTGTTTTTTAGCAAGAGTGCACCTAGATGGACATCATTGGCTTTTGGCGAAAAGATTGCAGATCAAATAAGAAATAAAGTATTAAAAAAAGTGTGTGCCACTCGATGGGAAGCAAGACACAGCGCTGTGTATTCCCTTAAATTTAATTTTATAAACGTTTTAAAATCTTTAACTAATATATTATTAACAAGTGATAAAACTGATGAAAAAAATAGAGCTAAATCACTGAAAAAAAAAATGGAATCATTTGAATTTGTTATGTTAATGACCATTTGGGAAAATATTTTAAAACCTTTATCGGTTGTATCAAAGGTACTACAATCACCACAAACCAATCTTCACAAGGCATGTGACTTATTGCAAGGAACAATTTTATCAATTGAAAAAATGAGAGGAGATTATGATGAACTCGTTGCATCAGCAACTGGATTATGTCATAAATGGGGTATATCTATTACAAAACCTACAACCCGTAAAATATATTCAAAACAATACTTTGGAGAAATTCAAGGAGATAGACGATTTGATGTGCCCGAAGAAAAATTTCGTGTAGCAATTTTTTATCCTCTCATTGATACAGCTTTATTTCAGTTGCGAGATCGATTTAAAGGACTTCATTCTGTTTCAAGAAATTTTGAATTTTTACTTCCACAAAATATAGTTGCCATGAAAGAGTCAGAAATAGTTAAATCTTGTTATGATTTCATATCATTTTACAATAATGATGTCACAACAGATTTGATAAGACAACTAATTTCATTAAAAGAATTTATTATAAATACAAAAATTCAAACTATTCAAGAATTGACATATTTTGTAATTGAAAATGATCTTTCATCACTGTACAGTGAAATTCTGACTGCTTCTATTATATACTTAAGTCTTCCAGTTACCGTCGCTACAGCCGAAAGGTCATTTTCAAAATTAAAATTATTGAAAAACTATCTTCGGAATTCAATTTCACAAGACAGATTAACTGGCATCAGTATACTTAACATAGAAAAATCAAAAACTAAAGAACTTGATCTTGACAAATTGATAAATGACTTTGCTAACATTAAATCTAGAAAGAAAAACTTTTTAAAATAAAATCACTGTTAAATTTGAATGTAATATTGTTTAATAAATTAATTGCTTTTTATTAATTTCACTACTTGAATGCTAATAACTGATGTATTATTAAAGTTGTGTTTAAGAATATGATAAACTTAATATAACTAACATGAATTGAAAAATTTTAAAAATTGGTAGCTATGTATTTTGTCTTGTATTAGGGGTAGGTATATCAAAGGTTAGTTGCAACACTAACTTTTTTTTATTATACTGTAATACGAGTATAAGGGGTGGGGCATAACATTTTTCGCATTAGGGCCCCACAAAACCTAATTGCGGCACTGGACGTGAATCACTTAAATTGCTTGTATAAGTAATTCCTTAATATCAATTCTATCTGTTATTGAATTTTTTTGAACTTGGTGTTTTTGTGGATCGCTTAAGGTTTCTTCTATGTCGTCTAATTCTAATATCCCCTTATAATATTTAGATAATCTAGCCCTTAGGTTATCTACGGTTCCTACACTTTTTAATTGTTTAGATTTGCATGCTTCAATAAGATTTGGTTTCTTTTGTAAATAGATATCTGTTAATTTTGTAATTTTTTCCCCAAAAGCTATAAGATGTTCGTCATTCATATCATAATAAAATTAGTTTACTTAACTTATACTTAAAACTAACTTTTTAATTTAATTTAAATTTAAATTTTAATTTTTGCGGTCATCTATTATGAAAAAAAAAATCCTGTACAAAAAAAAAAAATCCTAGTCTACAATCCTAATATTAATATCTATGTATATTACAAATCGCTGCTCACCTTGACGTATACGTCGTATTGACTGTAGACGATTCGCAAAATTGTACTCACGTGGCACAAGCGTTGTCTTGTCGGCAAGACAAAAATCGAGCGTGTATTTGTTACCCACACGGTATACAAACACACAAAATCGCGTTCTGGGTTTCTACCGAAACGTACACAATTGTCGTACTTCACTTGTACCAAAAAAAATTAGGTGTGAATCCAGACCACACGTAAAATTTTTGTACTTCTCGTACATATACACTTCGAAAAAATAAACGTGCCAAGGTTGAGGTACCAGGGCAAACGCACAAAAAAAAAAAAATGTCTCCGACCGTGGATAAAAACCCCGTTGGGCGCAACTTTGTGGTATACCCGTATTTCAGTATACACGGTATAACCAACTAAGTACGTCTTACCCTAGTATTCGCTAGTTAATGACACTCTCTAAAATAAATTAGAATGGCACTGTTAACTAGTAAGGTACGATGGTGTGCGCTTGTCGATTTCACACGTACGATCGTCGTACCTACACTCTCGCCGACTCACTCAGCGACAGCGGGATTCCCCCTGCCCGTGTGTACGGCGGTCTTATATACGAAATTTTCTTGTTGCCTTAGCACATTTTGCTTCACCTTCCTTTCCCGTATTTTATTTAAAAATATTCTTTTATACATATTAAGTAATAATTTTGGACGACTGTCTACAATATACGACACTTACGAAGGGTTTTTATCGTGATTAGTATTATATACCATCATACTATTATTTTATTACAACACTATACTTATATTTAAGCACTTTAAAGTTATAATATTTTTCGTAACCACGGATAATTTAATTTATTTATAATTCATTATTATTTACTAATAAGAGTTTATTCATTATAAATAAAGAATTTATTTTATAGAATAATGATATATTATTATTAATTGGTACTTAATTAAAAGATTATAATTCGATTTTTTATTATTATTATTAACTAAACATTATAATATATATGTTATATTGTTTTTACATATAAATAATTTGTACGTATACAATTTTCAGATTAAAATGAATTGTCCAGCGAGGCGTTACTATTTTTACTTATAAATTATAAATTAATAAATTGATTTTGCTTATATTCTTGGTTTTTTTTTTAAATTGTATCAATAAGTCGCCCCCCCCTTGAAAATAGGGCCAGAGACGCCCTTGGGGGAAACGATAGTGACTTAATCGATTTAAATCAAACTTTTCGTACTACTGAATTACCAGAAGAAATCGAAATGGCATCATAATCCAATTATCTAATTATCTATTATTAAATATAATATATTAATATACAGTATTCTAAATCTAAACAACTAATATCAGCTCAGGGTAACAGGAATGATGTAATTAAATAATAGTGTAATATGCCGGATTACTACAGATTCGTGAATAGTGTGAGCACTCAATTGTAGCTCTCGCACAGGTTTATCAATTTTGAGAAATGAAAATTACAAATTTACAGAACATTTTGTTTTTATCACTGAAAATTCTTATAGGTTCATATGATTATACGTACATTATTATTCCCAGCTCGAATTTCCTCAATAGATCTGTTTTCGTTATTTTCATTATTTCCCCCTTCTAATCTTTTTTTATCTTTTAGCTTTCGACATTCGCTAATATCATGATTCGGTTTTTTACAGTACTTGCAAAATTTGCTAGAATATTCTCGTTTTATCTCAGTACTTGTACTTTGACCGCTGTTTGGATTCCTAAAATTAGGTATTTATTTTCGCTCGTCCTACATTCGTTTGCGTAATGACCTAATCGTTCACAACGGTGGCATTTTATCGAACTTTTATCTTTTATACTCTTTTTATCAAATTTATTTTTATTATTTTGGGACTTATTATACCCGTGTGCACTTCTAAAATACTCGGTCGATTTCTCTTCCTCCATTGCGTGTAAAACCGCCTCCTCAAATATTTTAATGTTACGCGCTTTTAATATTATACCGATGGATTGCGATATGCCTGTTATGAATACGCTTAGTGCGTGCGTTAGTAATTCCTCCCAGGTATTGATTTCTTTATATCGGACCACCTCAAAAGCGTTACCCTTTAATTGAGCTATTATCGGAAATATTTTTAAAAATGAATTCGCATTTAGTTTCAAAAGACGCTAAATCTGATTCTGATCATCCCGAGAAAGAAGGTACTAACTTGAGTGCCCCCTCAAAATCTAACGTTTCTGTGTTTACCACTTTGATTTTTAGTGTTTCTGGGTTATAAGCTACAACTTGCCAATTTGTATTTATACTTTTAGACCTACAAAATATTATTCAAATGACTTACATAAATTGCATGTTTTTGAAAACTGTTTTGCTCTTGGAAATGATATAGAAATTCCGCCCTTCCTGAACTGCCCTGGGCAGTGGCGTATTTTCAATATTTTTGTGGCGGGGAGGTCTTAATATTAAGTGTAAGTTTATAACATTATAATAAAATACATACGAGTTTTAAGTTAATAATTATATTATTTATATTATATTATATTTCACTATTATTATGAATTTATAAATATCAATTAATAGTTTTTATAATAAAAAAGGTAGACGTCTTTTTTTTTCGCCAGTTCTTCAATAAGTTCTTCAGGTTTTATTGAGTAATTTTTATTTATTGATAGCACAGCTAAACCGTTCAATCTTCCCTATAAACAAAAAAATAAACAAAGTATTTTATTTATTGTAAATTAAAAGAAGTTTTAAGTTTATAATAATAGTTTACCTCTGACATGGAATTCCTTAGATATGTTTTTATTCGTTTTAAGTTTGAAAATGATCTTTCATTTGTTGCAGAGGATACAGGAAGCGTGACTAAAATTTGGAGAAGTTTAAATATATTCGGATAAATTGACCGGTCACACATAGTCATAGCCTCTAAAGCATTATTAAAATTTTCCGTTGTTTGCATGAGTTTTCTCTGCCATAATTTGTACTCTGCTTCAATAATTTCATTTTGAGTCCCATAATTCTGTAAATCTTCAATGTATTTATTTGAAAGAATTATAATATCTTCAATGGAACCATTTTCCCTAAACAGAGAATCGAAACTTGATAAAATCGATCGATGAACAGTGAACCTTTCTTCTAACTCTGTAATAAATTTGTCAAGATAAGGAATTAAAATTGATGCTCGATAATATTGTTCCGGAGTATTTAATGGTATATTGCTTCTATTAGTTTGTTTTTTTGTTAATCTCGGAATTTTAATTTAAATATCGAATTTTTTGGCTACTACTTTTACTTCTTCAAATATTTTTTTAAAAACATCATCGGCGTGTGTTCGAAGTTCTTGTAATTCTTTTTTTGTATCATTTGCTAAATGTACAGCCAATTTAAGATCGATATTTGATTTTTGTAGGAACTTTGAAAGTGGTAAACCTATACTAAAACCTTTGTTCAATACGAATAATGATATCACAAACTCTATATCTAAAATAGAACTTCTAAGACGCCTTGCTTTATTCGAAGTATCATTATCGTCCCATTCTGAAATTGTATCCAATGCTTCAATGACATACTCATAAAGTTCCATAAAATCGTTTATTGCGTAAAATCGTTCTATCCATCTAGTTTCGCAATTTCTTTTCAATGATTTTTTAGTGGACATTTCTGATAAATTTTCAATATGAAATCGAAGAATTGATTTTCTTTTCGGAAAAATAAAGAAATCGCGAACTTTCCCCAAAGTTGCTAAACAATCTCTTATTTGTGTCGCGCTACATGATTTAGATACTACCAGGTTTAACACATGTGCTGAACAGTGTACATAAATTGCTAATGGGTGTATGTCTTTAATATGTGCTTGAACGCCATTTAATTTACCCGACATAGAGGCTAACCCATCATACCCCTGACCACGTAAATATGTCGTATCTATGCCAAATTGTTGCAGATTATCAATTATTAATTTTGCCAATCCCTCCCTTTCCTGTCATGTCAACAGCAGGAACGAATTGCAAAAAATCTTCATGAAGTTCAAGGGTGTTTAATTCGACATATCTGACACACAAAGATACCTGTTCTATACTCGACACATCGGCCGTTTCGTCAGCGAGAACAGAAAAACATTTTGCTTCGTTTACTCTTGAAATTATTTTATTTAATAATACTTTGTTACAGGAATCGATTATTTCGTTATTATTATTATTATTATTATTTATTATTTTTATTATTTTTTGACTAGCAGAACTTGTACACTTAATGGTACCAGAACTTTCAAGATATGATCTCATATCTCTATCACCTTGGGCCCTATATCGAAGAATTGACCTAAAATTACTGTCATTACTTTGTTTGTCATCTGAGAATGTTTTGAAAATGTTTCCAGTCACGATGACCTCTTAGTGCCATATTTTGCCGACCACACAAAATAATTGCCTCAATATCAAGAATGATATTTTTACGATTTTCTATTATTTATTTTTTCCTTCCAATATCTGCGGAACTTAAAAATAATTTAAAGCAAGTTTCCTCTCTAATCACTGAGATTAAGGCAGAAAACTCAAAAAAAAAAAAAGATGAATTGGAAGATCTTAAGGGAAAATGGTTATTCTTGATATTACTACTTCCTCGATTCAGTCGCATGAAGTTGTTTCACAAGTTATGCATGAGCAATTTGAACGTGAGCATTGCTCGACAAACCTGATTGCGTATGGCATTGTAGAATCTTCTTCTTCGTCAATCCCCGAGAGTGTTACTCATGACAAGTCAAAATTTAAAGAAATTCTCGGATCTTTAGGGGCTTCAATAACATCTTCTTCCAAGTTTATTACTTGGTAAAAATCGTACTGATTCTGCTCGCCCTCTAAAAATAATCTTCGACACTAAAGAGTTGGCCTTGTGCCTGTTCAGCGAATATATAAAGGCTAAACGTTCTGGCACGCTTTTCCCTCAAAGATTTAAATTAACAAAAGACAAAACCGCCTTGGAACGGAGACTTTTGCGCTCTTGTCATGAGAGCTTTGATAGCAAGACAAAAACGGTGAGGTTGGACTGAGAATTCTATTTCACAACGGGCTTCCAAAGGTTGGCTTCAACGCTTCAAAAAACTTAGATATCCAACATCAGTCAGCATCCAAGTAAAACCAAAAACTCCTGTCTACCAAGGCCCACTAACTGGTTTCTATCAAAACTGCCGCAGGATCAGGTCTAAACTTACTAACTTTAAATGTAATGTGTCTGCTATTAATTATGGTTTTATTGTTCTTACCAAAACTAGGTTAAATGGTTGTATTTCTGATTGTGAATTAGGCTTTGTTAATTTTATTATTTATAGATGTGACAGAAGTAACTTTACTAATACTTCTCTAAAGGGTGGTGGTATTCTCATTGGCGTACGTAAAGACTTAACTTCATATCCAATTTCTATTTTAGAATCAAATGTTGAACAACTTTTTGTGCGTATCTCTACTGGTTCATTGAAAATTATTGTTAGTGGAGTTTATATTCCTCCTTCTTCTTCTCCATTCATCTACGAGTCACACATTAAATCCGTTGAATCAATTATCCGTCAATTCCCGAATCATATTTATATTTTTTTGTGGTGACTACAACTTGCCGGTGATCATTTGGGAAAATGAAGTGAATGGGTTAGTTTACTCTTATTCAACGCCAGTAAGTGCTCACTGTATTCCAGAAACTTTTGCATCTCACTCTTTTTTCCAGAGTAATAATATTATTAACAAAACCAGTTCTCTCCTAAATTTAGTTTTTAGTAACATATTTTCTTTGGTAGTTGAGAAGTCTGATGAACCGATTGTACCTATTGATTTGTATCACCCAGCATTATATCTCTTTGTTCCTTTTAACACACCTATAACCTACTGTGAACGTGATCACTCATTTTTTAACTTTCGTAAAGCTAACTACACTAATATCAGATCTTTTATTGCATCATTTGATTGGCTTCTACAATTATACCTCTCGGTCTTGACTCCGTGGTACACGCCTTTTACGATGCATTGCATAAATCAGTCATTCAATTTGTACCTAATTGCCACTTTAAAACCTCCTCTTTCCCACAATGGTATACAAATGGTCTAAGAAAAACTTTATCACTCAAGAAATTAGCACATAAAAAGTTTACATTACTAACATAAGCAGTGGCGGTTCTGGCATAAAATTTTTGAGGAGGCAACAATTTTGCACCCTTCTAAACATTTATTTTATTTAAAAACAGTAGGTAGGTATTCTTTCTTTAAAAACCTGTTAGAGGACTGTTTCCTTTTTATTATTTCTCATACTTAAAATTATTTACTGGTATATAATGTATAATAATATACAATATACTATATATCTTTAATTTGAATAAAACTTAGACACATACACCTATAAAGAGTTCTTCTAGTTTTGAGTTACTACTTTAGTAGTTCTAGTATACAATTATCAATTATTATTGATAATAAGTAATAACTTATTTAGTGATAACGTACAATAATCAGTGATAGGGATTAACTCTTATATCATAAACAATCTAGTTGTACAGTGTACACATGCTTAATACCTAAACTCTATTTGTTCCCAAAGAATGATTAGTAATTAGCCGCCGAGGCGCAGTGACGTTTTCAAACGGAGGCAACGGTAATGTGCAGTCTCCACAGAGAATCACGCATGCGCTACTTGCATATTTTATACGCGTCTGTGTGTGTAAATTAGTGTACACATGTAACGTATCGATAACGTCAGCGGCGGTTGCCTCCTGAGAAAGTGGGAGGCCGCCGCACGCCGTCGACTTGCCGGGATGTATGGAGGGGCAGCCGTAGTATATTGTACATAGTAATTTACAGTATATTATTATTTATTAGTATATTCTATAAACAATATTAATAATATAGGTATTCCCTTGTCGCGCACGGTCACTGGGCAGTCTTTTATATATAGGCACCACGGTCTTATTTAAAGACTGTGACTGGGCACGGACTCTCCATAGTTCCTTCAATACATAATTTAAATATATATTTTATTCATTTCCCTTTTATAATAGTGTATATATTTGAAAATATAAGAAAAGAATGTTTTATAATTTAAATAATATTAACCATATATTTCTCTTATTCTTGCCTCCCCAGGAAAACCGCCACTGAACATAAGTAACGTTATCAACAGAAAGTTCAGAATATAGTAAATTGACTGAGTCTAGGTTTATTTAAAGTATTTTTAACATATTATTTAATAGTTTGATACTATAATAATATATCAATAATATTGTTGGTATTCAATGTAGCATGTTCCGTTTCGTTTCATTTAGTTATATGTTATCGTTTTCATGTGTACCTACGTAACGGTGCGTTCCAAAGTTGCAGCCTTCGTCGGCTGACGCTTATCAGGCGTTAGTGTGCGACCGGCCAGCTGTGGAATCATTATCAATGTTTTCTTATTATTCGGTTATGTTCAAAACTTTAAGTTTTTCATTTAGTCATGCTTTCAGTGTCACAAAGTTTCTAGTTTTTCCATTGTTTATTTTTTAGTGTGGTGACACTGAAATACCGTTCTTTTGAGTTTTTTCGTTTTCTCTCGTCCGTTACATGTAAATTCATTCACTTCACTTTTGTCCGCTGTCCACTGTCCAGCCAGCCTTACCATACTGTTTTTTTGTTCCTGCTGCAGCTGTCAAACCACGTTTTTCTTGTGCTTGTGATTTCTTCTGTCTGATAAATATCGTTCGCGCTCTTATTGCCAATCATTTAATTGTTTTTCCCCTAGTTTAGGGCGGTCATTGACTACCAGCAGAAGACTGTGTTTTTCGTGGTTTGTTGAGTTGTGTGTCCGCTGTAGCAGTGTGTATTGTGATTGTTCTTCATGTTAAGGTTAGCGGCGTTCTTGAGTGTGTGCGGGATCAATCCTGTACTTTTTATTGTATTTAAATTGATTATTATACGGATCCCGGCACCTCAAGAAGTCATAACCACAAGGGTATGTGGTGCACCAGCTATTATTAAATTGTCATCTGACCGACGGGTCACTTATTATTATTATTATTTGATATATTATTTTTGTATAATTTAATATTGTTCAACTTGACTGATGTTAACTACTCTGTGATATAATATATTGTTAACTATAAATTTATAAATTTATTGGACCAAGTGGTCAAGTAATATATTATACAATTTCTAAGTCACTTTAATTACAACAATTGCCTTTTTATTATTATTGTTCATGGGACGGTAGTGCTATAAGTTGCCTATCCTCCCGGCCGCTAAGGCCCATTAGTTTGTTATTATTAAAGCCGAAGACGAGCCAACAAATATTATATTATATTATATTATATATTAGAAACGAAACTTAATGTATAATAGTCTCGCTATCGGTTGTCGGTGTGCTGTTTCTTATCGGTGTTACTTATGCACAGAAAGGAGTTTCTAGTGAGACTCTTCAATTATTATTATTATATTATATATATGGCTGAAATAAAACTGTTATCAATCATTGCTATTAGTAATAATTAACGACTATTTTCATTATAAATAATTATTTGTTTGTGTTAATAACAATTTTATTAATATTTTAGGCCATTAATAAAAAATGGATCTTAAAAAATTAATTGTATGCTCAGCCGTGGAGACGGTAACGAAAGAAATTACGAAACGCACATTCGTATGTATAATAATTTAAAAATTTATAAATAATATATTATTTATAATGATAATTTATTTATTATTAGGATAAAATTTTGGAAATATTAGATGAGAAGCTGTCGCCGCCGCCGTCGCCGCCGCCGTCGCCGCCGCTGTCGCCGCCGCCGTCGCCGCCGCAAACTTGTGAGGAAGAACTTATTGAATTTTTCAAAATTTTTAACACTTAGATAGTTTTTCAAAAGAAATTTGGCATTTGCTTAAATCATTAGAATTCGCTTTCGCGCATCAACGCATCCGTCCAAAAACGGATATTCGACCGGTATTTGATTCAACGAAGTTGTTACCACGTGCAATCCTTTTACTGTAGTAGATAAGTCCAACATTTTCCAAGCCAATCCGTATGATATAAATGAATGACATTTTTTGAATACCATAGTATAGCCTGCTGTAATGTGATTGGGTCTAGGTAATACAGCATTTTCAGGACTGGGATTTCCCGTATCGCTGTCAGAAGCAGTGGCGCTAGCAGTACCAGGTAAAACCATATTGGATTTCTTGCTAAAGGAAGCACCCGCTGGGGAATCAGCAGCCCTCTTGGACGACGATGTAGGAGTTTCCATATTATTACCGCTAGTTGAAAAATTATTATCGAAGTTATCGACGTGCTGGTGATCAGTACGCAATTGTCCGTTTGAGTCAGTGTTATTTGTTGATTTTGTTGTGGTATCAGGTGGTTCTTCATTACCCTTGGACTCTGCTCCTTGTGCGGCGTTGTCCTTTTGTTCTACGAAAAAATGTGTTAGATTATATTGGATAAATGTATAATGGAGTATAACGCATGCTTACCCGGTTCTACACGACCGCACTGTGGATATATTGCACTATTACTGCCGGTTATGGCTTCGTGTGTACGTTCTGCAATGGTTTTGAGTCCGAGGCCAACAATGGTGGCAACGTTACCATAGTATTTATCGGTAGTGTTCATTGCTGCCAATATTGATTTTTTATCCGCCTCCCATACCTGATCTTTTGTCGGGTTGGTCATATTGTTATAATCGACATCGTGTTGGAACGTGACTTTATCCATTTCTGTCCTAGGCAACGAACATCCGATAAACTTATTGTTCGCGTCATATAACTTATTACCCGGTCCTGTATATGAACTCACGACGACGACATACGCGGGTCCCCTCCTCTCTGCACCATTACATTTGCCGCAGTGTACAGCGGCCGCCCCTTTGGGGCTATTCGGCCGAGGCTTAGTACGTAAATGCGGCAAATGTAATGGTGCAGAGAGGAGGGGACCCGCGTATGTCGTCGTCGTCGTCGTCGAAATTATAGAATAATTTGAGCAAGCACCCAGTTCTTTTCCTCGCGCGATGACGTCATAATTGGGCAGCCATGGAAGGTGATAATAAAATAATAAACATGTGATGCGAACAATCAGTCTGTGGTTCGCAATGGCATCGGCCGGTTTAACTATGTGCACTGGTCTGTTGGGCCAGGCACCCGTGGTTGGAAGCAAAAATGCAGAAACCTATGAAAAAATTCATAATCAAGAGGCAGCATGTGATAATGGTGGTATCACGTGGTTTGGAAGTTCATATACAGGACCGGGTAATAAGTTATATGACGCGAACAATAAGTTTATCGGATGTTCGTTGCCTAGGACAGAAATGGATAAAGTCACGTTCCAACACGATGTCGATTATAACAATATGACCAACCCGACAAAAGATCAGGTATGGGAGGCGGATAAAAAATCAATATTGGCAGCAATGAACACTACCGATAAATACTATGGTAACGTTGCCACCATTGTTGGCCTCGGACTCAAAACCATTGCAGAACGTACACACGAAGCCATAACCGGCAGTAATAGTGCAATATATCCACAGTGCGGTCGTGTAGAACCGGGTAAGCATGCGTTATACTCCATTATACATTTATCCAATATAATCTAACACATTTTTTCGTAGAACAAAAGGACAACGCCGCACAAGGAGCAGAGTCCAAGGGTAATGAAGAACCACCTGATACCACAACAAAATCAACAAATAACACTGACTCAAACGGACAATTGCGTACTGATCACCAGCACGTCGATAACTTCGATAATAATTTTTCAACTAGCGGTAATAATATGGAAACTCCTACATCGTCGTCCAAGAGGGCTGCTGATTCCCCAGCGGGTGCTTCCTTTAGCAAGAAATCCAATATGGTTTTACCTGGTACTGCTAGCGCCACTGCTTCTGACAGCGATACGGGAAATCCCAGTCCTGAAAATGCTGTATTACCTAGACCCAATCACATTACAGCAGGCTATACTATGGTATTCAAAAAATGTCATTCATTTATATCATACGGATTGGCTTGGAAAATGTTGGACTTATCTACTACAGTAAAAGGATTGCACGTGGTAACAACTTCGTTGAATCAAATACCGGTCGAATATCCGTTTTTGGACGGATGCGTTGATGCGCGAAAGCGAATTCTAATGATTTAAGCAAATGCCAAATTTCTTTTGAAAAACTATCTAAGTGTTATGATCAATAAACTAATAACCGTAATTATTAATTTATCGTTTTTGATAATAACACTCTGCTAATTTTTCAAAAGAAATTTGCCATTTGCTTATATCGTTAGAATTTGCTTTCGCGCATTCAACAAATTTTTTAAGCTCTTTAATTTTTTCCAAAACTACCCCATTTTTTAGAAATTAATTTGAAAACATTTGAAAACAAGTTTTCAGAATTTGAAAACTTTTATTTTAGCAACAAATTTTTTTTTTGATTTGGGGGGGCGAAAATCACGCAGCCCCCCATGTTGTCCAATCAACTCCAAACCTACGTCATTTTTTTGAAAATAATTTGAAAACATTTGAAAACAAGTTTTCAGAATTTGAAAACTTTTATTTTAGCAACAAATTTTTTTTTTGATTTGGGGGGGCGAAAATCACGCAGCCCCCCCATGTTGTCCAATCAACTCCAAACCTACGTCATTTTTTTGAAAATAATTCGAAAACATTTGAAAACAAGTTTTCAGAATTTGAAAACTTTTATTTTAGCTATAAAAATTTTTTTTATTTGAGGGGGGGAATTCACGCAGCCCCCAGCGTCTATGAAGTTAACCCTCTCACCCATCTTAATATGGTCCGTATGGCACATTTAAAAAATATATCGCACACCCCCCTCCTCCCAAACAGAATTAATCATTTTTTTTTAGTCATTTTTATTATTTTTTTTTGATTGCTTTTATAATTTATTAGATATTTTTATTAAGTATTTTTTTATTATTATTTATATAATGAAACATCAACTACTATAAATTCTATTTACTAATTATCTTCATTAGTTTATTTTACTTTACCAATTTCGCCGTAAGAACCTTTTTTAGATAAAATAAATAAATACATAGCTTAATATCTGAAAAGATACTGTTTAATATGAATGAAAATAAAAAATTAAAAAAATACTTTTTAAGTCTTACTTCCTAAATAATACTTACGTAATACTCATTAAATACAATATAAAATAATTAAAGAAAATTGAAAACAGATTCTATAAAATGTGAATTAAAAATAAAACATATTGATATATTATTACTGCTTTGTGTACAAAACTAAATGTGGCTTGATTTTAGTATAATATTATATCAAAAATATTATAATCATTTATATACATAATACAACACAATAAACATCTTGCATTATAATCCTTAAATAGAACATTAATCAAAACTAAAAACCTTATTATTGTATTTTTCTTGGGTTTTTCTAATTTGTACATCACGGCGTCTCGCGTCGTCTATATTATTATAATATGATATTATCGATTGGTTTTATGACAATGCGATTATTGGCTGCGCTCTAAAATACTATGCTTAAAAATAATTTATTTACTATTATTAAATTAAAACCAAAGTGATTTTGTTCTCATTTGTAATCTAATGCAGTTACATGCTCACGTAGTTCTGGGTTTAATTTATATTGTCTTCGTGTTTTAAATTTTTGATAGCTCGTGTGAAGTAGTTTTTTTTAATCACATCGTGCCATCGACGCATCGTAGTTAAAATGGTAAGTTAAGCATTTTTTTGAACTATTATAAATTTATAATTATATCATTAAAATTAATTTATTATAAGATTCAAATGATCTCTTCAAATCAATTTTATATTATTATTAGTTGAGTTATATTTATTGGAATGCCAAATTCACCAAAGTCTATTAATGGTCCTCATTTTTCAACACAATTATTAATAGTTTTAAAAGGATTAATGAATGTATTGTCGTATTGATTCTATAATAATGTGTTTTTTTTTTGTGTCAATGTACACCAAAACTCAGTGTCGGTCTGACTTATAAATGGGCCCCCGGCATAGTAATTTACAATTAACAATTTTAGAAAAAACAAATAAAGGTTTTTACAATTATAATATTTATACACATATAACACAAAGGTAATTATCACAAATTAAATTTTCCGTGTACATTTGATACAAAACTAAAATTTTCTATTTTTCTGTTATTTTTTTTTTTTTTTTTGAAATATCGATAAAAAAAAATTGTATGCTAAAAAAACCTGAAAATTTACTATTAAGTTTCTTATAAGTTGTTCTCATTACAGTTTAAAAAATCAAAAAATATTTCTCACAATATTTTTTAAATTCAAATTTTTAATATGTCATAATTGAAAATAGTGAAGATTTGCAAGTAATTTTGTAGGTATAATTCATACAAATTTTTGTATAAGTGGTTTAAAATTGAAAATTTTATACAAGGTTTTTCATAACTTTAGCTTACAATAATTATAAAAGAACTTAAATTTTGTTGTATTCAGGCCATTAAAACATAAATCACCTTAGTTAGTCTAGACTAGTTAGTATAGATTTAGTTAGTCTCATAGTGATTTAAAAATGATAAGAATACACAAGTAAAATTTTTCTTATTAGCGTTTGAAATTGAAATAACATTTACAAAATTATAAATATTTGCAAATAATTTTGTAGTTAAAAATGTATTAAAATTGTGGATGAGTATCAAAGAATTTAAAATTTAATATAAGATTTTTCATAAGTTTGGCTTACAATAGATAATTATAAAAGATTTTGAGCGTTGGCCAATTAAAATAATGTTATCTGAAGTTACGAAATCCAAAGTTCACGTGTAAAATAATGATTTTCTATCAAATACTTTTAGATTTTTATTTAAGTTAAAAATTACTGGTCGTTGAAGCTTGTAACATACACCAATTGTTTTAAATGCCATTTTCTGTGCATGATTTAATTTTTGTGTATTCGAGCCATTAAAATTTATACCAATTTTTCACCACCCATTGGAAAATTATCCTAGACTGACAAATCATCTCCACTCAATACCTAGTACAACATAGTGTTACTTGACCACCATTTTATTCTTATTATTTTATATTAGTAACATTATGATAAATTAAGCTTTTTTTCAACATTTATCAACAACATTTAAATAAAATGACAAATTAATGTCATTAATAAAAATACTAAAATAGTTAATAATAAAAAAAAAATGGTCAAGTGAGTAATGCTCTACTGTATAGTAGATCACTATAATTGATGTATTAAATATGAATCCAATGATAGGTATCATTGTATATTTATATACGAAAAACGATTCTGAACGGAGAAGATTAGTCAGCCTAGGATATTATAATTTCCAATGGTTGGTGTAAAAGGTGGTTTATGTTTTAATGGCCTGAATACACCAAAATGTAAATTCCTTTATAATTATTTTAAGCCAAACGTATGGAAAATATTATATTAAATTTTCAACTCCTAGCTATTTATTTAAATTTTTTTATGAATTATACATACAAAATAATATTTCAAGTATTCATGATTTAGACAATTTTTTATCAGTATTTGAACTTCAAATGCTATTAAAAAAAAAAATGAGTCTATGTATTCTTATAATTTTTGAATCACTATCAGAATAACTTATAAGGAACCTTGTATTAAATGTTCAAATATTTTAGCCAAAATTTTTTTATCGATATTTATAAAAAACGACGAATATTTTAAATGTCTATAAAAAGAATTTAAAAAACGGAAATATTTTGAAAATTAAATCATGTACCTAAAGGAAATGCCAATCTAAATAACTGATGAAATTTGCAAGTATCTACAACTTATACTTTTTGAATTATAAAAAATATTTAATTTCTTTTGAAGACAAATTCTTATCATTACGCGCTTTTGTAAACATTTAAAATTCAAATGCACATACAATTTTTTCTATTACCTATGATATTTCGAGTTTTCTCTATAGCTATTTGAAGTAAAATTCTTAGCGTTGAATTTTTCAGCCTTAGATTTAAACACAAACAATTTTACGATTTTTCAACTACCAATAAAAATGGTACAAAATTACATGCTAATTTTCGTGATTTTGGCATATTTCGTTAAAAATTGAACTATAAACGCTTATAAAATTTAACTATTACAAGAAAAACTCATAAAGAACCATGTATAAATTTTCAAGTTTTTTTGGACATCCAAAATTTTTTTATCGAAACTTCAAATAAATTCAGCTAGAAAAAATTCAAAATTTTTTTTAAATTTAACTGTTTACAGATAACACTAATATAAACATTTGGTGAAAATTTCAAATATTTATAGTGATTAGTTTTTGAGTTACAACCATATAAAAAAAATTGATTTGGTCGAAAACTGCTTTTGTGTAAAAATTTCCGTTTTCCGTTACTTTTTTTTATTTTTCTTGATTTTTTTGAAAACTGATTGAAAATATTTACTTTTGACCTGTATAATGCACCAAGGATATTCACTTTGGCATCGGAAACCAATCCTGAAGTTTGAAATTGAAGCATTATTTCGACATGTTATGCTGTACACAGACACAAAAAAAAAAAAAACAACAACACATCATTGTAAAATTAATACATTCATCACTTCGTTCACAATCTAAAATTGATTTTAAAATATAATTATAATCTAATTTATATTAGTGTGTACTCAATAACATGTGCATGAAAATTATTCGTTGGATAATTTGTATATATAGGTAAAGAATAGAGGAAGAAAACCGTGTATAGATGCAGAATTATTGTTTAACCTTCTAGTTGAAAGAAAAAATGAAGTATTTGAAAGTGAAAAATTGGTTTCTGTATCTAATCCTTTGTGGTCTGATTTAGCTAAGAAACTCAACTATAAAATTAATCCAAATAGCATATATTTAATGCTATACAATAATAGGCACAGTTGGCAAACTAAATTGAAAGATATTGTTGGTATTAAACAGTGTTCTGAAGAATACGATGGTAAGTTAAACGAAAATGATTATTCATCGTCTTCGTCCACCTCTTCATTTTCATTCCCAAAGTCTGAACGAGAACTTTTTGAATTTGATCTCTCTTACGACGCTTATAGAAGCATTTTACCAACAGTTGTTGATTATAAACGAAAAAGTAGTTCAAGGCAGTATAATATACTTAAACCTAATGCTTGGATTGATGTTTTCAATGATACATTTATAACAAAGTTTAAATTACCATGTAATTTTATATATAAGCGTGCAAAGGTTTGTATTAACCCAAGTCAATGTGAAAAATATATTAGATTCGAAGGCAAATGTAAAGAAGAGAGTTGCAATGCTCTATTAACTGGTTGGTGCAAAGATAAGCCAAATGAGGGCGAACCATTAAGAATATCGATTCTGACAAAAAATACAATAGGACAAGAAAATAAACATACCGGGAAAAGGCCATTAAAAGGAGAAAAGCGTAAGGCTATTGGTATCGAGCTTTCGAAGGATCTGGCATGCAATTGGAGACGAAAACATGTAGAAAATTTAGAATTTGGACGACTCTCCCCGCCAAACTTATACCGTAATGAAGTACTACGTAAGACCAAACAAGAACACCGTGATCGAGAATTAGGAATTACCAAGAAAAATGCTATTGAGTCCCTAGTCGAGTTCAAGCATAATTCTTCATACTCAGGCTCAATTCATACGATTGGTATGGATCCATTTGTAGTTCATTACTGGAGTGGTCACCAAATTACAATCTATAAAGATGTAAGTAAACAATACTGCAAATTATCCATTGATGCAACAGGCGGTCTCGTTAAAAAAATAAAACGTACATCATTAAATTTGACTTCGGCTTATATATTTTTATATGAAGTTGTTGTGTCTACCAATTTTGGTCATATATCAGTGACAAATATGCTTTCTGAAAGACAGGACACTTTAACAATTTTAAATTGGCTTGCCCAATGGAAAAATTGTATAGTTTACGGTCCAAATGAAATAGTATGTGACTATTCAATGGCACTTCTTGGAGCATTGACTAGAGCATTTTGTGATGGGTGGAGTCTTCGAAAATACACAAATAAATGTTTTCTCTTATTAAATGATAAAACAAGAGAAGTTCCAAAATGTTACATCCGATTAGATGTGGCACATATGATCAAAATTTTCTGTCGATTTAAATGTTTGCTAATAAAAAAAGATAAAAGTCTGAAGGAATTCTATGTTCGAGGAATGCGTCTTCTGTTGACATCAGATACATTGACTCAATTTGAAGAAATACTCCAAGATTTGTTTAATGTTATGATGTGCGAAACTGATGGATGGATAGACGATAACAATACATTAAAGACCCCTTCAGAAATAAGTAAAGATAAACTATTAGTGCTCATGAGGGCTCAAAAAAGGGACTGTGTTACTACTGATGAAGATACTATGAAGTGTATTAATAATTCATTTAATGATAACGCTGATGAAGTGTTTGAAACGAAAGACGATGATGATATTTATACCTCACCAAATTCAAGTATTGGACCAATAGATGCGTTTTTAAATAATATTAAAGAAAAAAAGTCAACACAATTCTTCTATTATAGGTAAGGCATACCTATATTAATATAAATATAAGTTTAATATAGTATTATAAGTTTTAAATAGTTTCTATTAAAAGGTTTTAATGTTAATAAACAACAATATTTTGTTAAAAGAATATTGCATTTATATAAAATTATCTTTAGTATTTTACTTAATTTTCTTACAGGTAATCGAAAGTCGGCTTATTATATACCAGATCTAATAGATGATGTTTTCCGCGTTTGTAAAGATTTTCCGTTATGGACCAGTGTGATGCAATCAATTTTCAAATCACCTTCCAAAATTGCCTCTTCAGCAGTCGTCGAATGTAGTTTTAATGAATTAAAAAACCAAATTTTACGATTCGATATAAAACCCATGGCAGTAGATAAGTTTGTAATTAGTCATCTTAAAAACATTGAAAGTAATGCTAAACTATTTCATAGCGCTCAACAAAGAAATATTTCTTCACAACAATACGTCAAAAATTCCCATGACGTCGATAAATCTAAATTAAGTGATCGATCAGATTATAGTTCATCCGACACTGACGATTTATTAAAAAGTAATGATGAATCTGAAGAAAATGTTGAAACCGACAATTCTTTCAATAATTACGAGAACTGGAAAGGTAAAGGAAATGATGATCTGATAATTCCACATAAAAATAAAAAACCTAGATTAACAAAATACATGGATCCAGTTCCTGAAATAGATCGAATTTTGTTAAACCGTAAAACGCGGTCTTCCAAGAATAACTTATTAAAAAATGGCAACATTCAAACACCACTTACTATTTCCAAAAAACGTTTTCTGCTTCAAAATACATGTCCATTTGATTCGATAACTGTGTTAATTGCAATCGCATACAATGAGAACGAAAAGTATAAGAATTACTTGAACAATAGTACCAATGATTTATTGAAGTTCTGTAAAAAACTTGCTACGGAACCTGTTTCAAGGAATACTTATATAAGCCGTTTATCACTTCTTCGTAAGATTTTTCAAGAAGATACTGGAATAACAGATATTTCACTGATTGATGCTAGATGCAATGTTAACTTTATTGCCACTAGCTTTTTGAAAGAATCGCCATCAGCTGAAGAACATCGCCAATGCACAAATAAAAAATGTACAAATTCAAAAAATATATCTAGCCCAACAATAATATTACATACGAAACAACATGACTTAACACTTTTAGAGGATAGTTTAAAGTTGTATGTTGTTGGAAAATCAACAAATTGCATGGACACGAAGTGTAAGGGCATATTAGAAGTATCCAGAACACTACAAGACCATATATTCATAGAAACAGACGTATTTACCGAAACAAAAAACTATATTCTGACGGATATTCCATTACACCTCAATATAAATAATGAAAGGTATGAAATAAATTACTAACTATATCATTCAAAAAATTTAAATATTTAATCTAATTTTGGATATTTCTATCTGTTTTAGTTTCTTATTAAGTGGAGCAATAGGCTATGCATACGATCATTACGTCACATATGTGCTACGTTTAAATGGATGGGAAGTTCATAATGATATGGAGAAAAGAATTAAGAGAGTTCCCGAAACGACTAAAATCAAGCCACATTTAGTTTTGTACACAAAGCAGTAATAATATATCAATATGTTTTATTTTTAATTCACATTTTATAGAATCTGTTTTCAATTTTCTTTAATTATTTTATATTGTATTTAATGAGTATTACGTAAGTATTATTTAGGAAGTAAGACTTAAAAAGTATTTTTTTAATTTTTTATTTTCATTCATATTAAACAGTATCTTTTCAGATATTAAGCTATGTATTTATTTATTTTATCTAAAAAAGGTTCTTACGGCGAAATTGGTAAAGTAAAATAAACTAATGAAGATAATTAGTAAATAGAATTTATAGTAGTTGATGTTTCATTATATAAATAATAATAAAAAAATACTTAATAAAAATATCTAATAAATTATAAAAGCAATCAAAAAAAAATAATAAAAATGACTAAAAAAAAATGATTAATTCTGTTTGGGAGGAGGGGGGTGTGCGATATATTTTTTAAATGTGCCATACGGACCATATTAAGATGGGTGAGAGGGTTAACTTCATAGACGCTGGGGGCTGCGTGAATTCCCCCCCCTCAAATAAAAAAAATTTTTATAGCTAAAATAAAAGTTTTCAAATTCTGAAAACTTGTTTTCAAATGTTTTCGAATTATTTTCAAAAAAATGACGTAGGTTTGGAGTTGATTGGACAACATGGGGGGGCTGCGTGATTTTCGCCCCCCCAAATCAAAAAAAAAATTTGTTGCTAAAATAAAAGTTTTCAAATTCTGAAAACTTGTTTTCAAATGTTTTCAAATTAATTTCTAAAAAATGGGGTAGTTTTGGAAAAAATTAGAGAATGTGGGGGGGCCAACTTCACGGACGTTTTAAATCGTGCTCTCGGTGCTAGCGCTTCTAGTGGACTATTTAAAAAAAACATGTACGATAATTAATATAATATAATAACTTAGATCATATACTATAAATAGTATAATATGATCTAAGTATAATAATTAATATTATTATGATAAATTATCCACATAATAATATAATATTTTTATACCTAATTTATTAAATATTAAATAACTAATTAATTAAAATAGTAAATAATAAATATTTTTATTCAATAAACAAACATAATTGTTATTACCTAACAAATTCTACAAAGTATTTAAAATATTATAACTAAAAATCAAAACAGTATTATATTTGTACCTAAAATATGGAGAAATTATATTTATTTTTATGGTTTAATTATGTGTTAAGAGGACGCTACACATGTATAAATTCGTCCGTAAAAACCGTTTCGCGCGGGAAAGAACCGAGAAGGCTACAGTCATAACTAGAAGACGAAATTTTGACCACATAATAAGGAGAACATTGACTGTGCAACGTTGTTTTTAATTTTTCGATATCACAAATACAAAAAAAGTTCTTATTGTATCAAAATTCATTATTTTTCCGTTTTTCAAACTAGAATAACTTTGTTTTAAGTTCTGATATCGAAAAAATAAAAACAACGTTGCACTGTCAATGTTCTCCTTATTAAGTGGTCAAAATTTCGTTTCTTAGTTATCATTGTAGCCTTCTCGGTTCTTTCCCTCGCGAAACAGTTTTTACGTAAAGCTTTCAATTTTATTGAATATTTATTGCTGTCATGTGCTGCTACCTGCTGGGCGTTATGGCAGCGGTCGCAATTTCCCCCACTACGTTAAAAAGTAAATTTCAATCGCGACTGTCTGGCACGGTCGTGTATCGGACGTCGCCACGTCGGTAACAATATTATAATATTATCGGCGACAGACGCTACCGCAAATAGTTCGTGCCGATTATGGTAAATAGTAAATATAATAATATATATATATATAGGTTTTTTTTACATAGATTATGCCGATTATAGTTAACAGTAAATATAATAATATATACATATATAATATACAATGTATGTATGTATGTCATTATACATATAATAGTAAATAGCAATATGAATATTGTTGGCCTTGACGTTATACAAATAACAATAAATAAAAATATTATATACATATAGGTAAATATAATAATATATTATTATATGTAATGTTATAGTAAATAGTAATATGAATTGTTGACGTTATAGAAATAACTATAAATAAAATTATTATAATCAGAAAATCGGCTGGTTTTTATTTTATTTTTTTTCTACGCTCTACTGTACAGTAGGTATTAGTGGACCTCTAAGATAGAGTAAATCACTATAGGTAATAGACAAGAGTACCACACACGTATTTTCCGTTCACATGTTCTGGTAGAAATGTAGAATACTGAATAGCTCTCACTTGGGTTACAGTAGTCGTACAATTTTCAAATTTTGCCAGCATAAGGATGATAATAATATTCGTTCTTTTACGTTGGCTTTTTTCGATAGCTATAATACACTAATTTTAAATGCAATGATTCTATGATATGTATCATTATACAGGTACGAAAAACGATTCTGAACGGAGATGACTAGAATATATTTTTTACTGGGTGGTGAAAAAGGCGGTTTATGTTTTAATGACCTGATACCTGAATATTCCAAAATGAAATCATATACAGAAAAATAATTATGTCAATTTAAACAATTGGTGTGTTTTTTTTCATTTTACGCGCGAATTTTTGTTTTCGAAAAATTTAAACTTTAGATCAATTTTTTTAATTGCAGGCAGTAGGTGTAAAATGAGAGTTCTGGAACCTAACCACCCCTCTAACCACCCGCCGCCGATTTTGTCTAAGCATCCCTCTAACCACCCGCCGCCGATTTTGTCTAACCACCCGCCGCCGTAGCTGAGCCGCCGCCGTCCCCACCACCGCGCCGCCTACGACCCCGCCACCGCCGTCCCCGCCCCCGCCCCCCCGCCGCCGCCGTCCCCGCCTCCGCCACATCCATCGCCATGGTTATCATATTATTGTACACGTACTATATTACCGTACTATATTACCGTACACATATTAATGTATATTCAACAGTTATCATGCGCAGAACTTTTTTATCATATTATTGTACTCACATCATGTAAATGCTTGGCTAGTAAGTTTTCATATGGCCGTGTAATTTTTCTTTAAATGTATCAGTTTTGATGATACATGTCAATGGGGTAGAATAGTAGCGGGGGAATATATGTTTGGTTACGTTTGTACATATCCCGGTTCGATTCTATCCCAGAATATTATATTTTTTATGCAAAATATTTGTAAGTGAAAATAAAAAGTATAAATTCCAAAATAAATATAAATTCTGTGAACAATTATAGTCAGACGCTATCTATCCCTGTTGTTATCACATATTATTACCATTTGAAAAATTATAGTATAACAAGCATGTAGAGTATTGTCTGCATTACAAACAATAGTATTATTCTATAAGATGTATTTAGAATATTGTAGTTATACTAAATATATTTGTATAATCAAACAAAATGTAGATGAAACCTGCAATACCTCAATGACCACCATAGATCGTCACCGCGTATTCTCCCACATTTAAATTAAAAAGTTCGTGTCTGAATACACAGCTCACTAAAAAAGAAATCCCTAACAAACAATAGTATAGGTAAGTATCCGTCTGTCTAGACTCTATTTAATTCATATAATATACCCTGGGTCATTTAAGTCAAATGTATCCTAAGATTTCGAAAACCAGAGTTTTCGAAATTAGTTGTATTTTTATCGATCAACAAGCAACATCACATTTCTACATTTTCTTTAGATTTTTTTTCTTTTAAATATGGATCTCATGACACGTAAGTACCTTTATAGTTTTTTTTTTTTTATATTTAGCTAAGTTATATAAATCATATATAAAATGTGTTACAAATTAAATAATACGTCGTTGGGTTTTACGATACTATTTGATCGAAAAACACTAATGTATTCTATTGTTATCGAAAATGTCCTGTCCCAACCGGTCTATTCTCGACACGTGCCGGTCAGTTTCAGGAATTTTATCGATGCTCTGTTCAATACAATGATACCCAAAATAGTTAAAAATCTATAGTGATATACCTAATTCCCAAATAATATTTTACCTAACCCTGGCTTAATTTATCTTCACCACCGCAAATGCTAAGACACTTGCTCCGTTATCCGTCGATGTACGTTCAGTCTGTTCTAGACAACCATTTCGTACGTACTATCTCCGCGTTTTCACACAACAATTTTTCCAAGTGCCTAATCACTTTATTTAAACATGTTTAAATGCGATAAGTGTCCATCGGTTTTTAACGCGAAGCGTAATTTGTTAACTCATAAAAAAACTCATCTCGGAATTCGATTCCAATGCACTATTTGCCTTACGATATTTAAAAACAAGTCACATCTTAATAGACATCAAAAAACACATACCGGTATACGTTTTCCGTGCACTATTTGCCCAACGACATTTAAATACAAGTCACATCTTAATAGACACCATAAAAATGTTCATGGTACGTATTTATATAATATTATTTTTCATCATTCATGATATTAATTTATAATAATAATTTTTTCAAGGTATCATTAACGTACCTGCTCATCGTCAACCCGCCGCACGTGAAGATATACAGATAGCACCGCAAATAACTGTTCCAGATATACCAGCTGGTGGTTCAAACATGTTATCTGATGACGATATTTGTATGCTTGCAATGGACGCATATGAAATGCTAGACGCTAATACAGGTATTTATATTTTATCACTCGCGACATTTTCGACAACACATTTTTAGATATTAATTAGGTTTATTATTTTTTAAAGATTCTTACACTACAACCGATAACGGAAAACGTACTTCTTCCGCAAACACTACGTCTGCTATCAGAGCTAAAAAAGCACGTTTACTTCTTGTACAGTCTCCCGGCTTTATCGAAATTTCGTCTTCTGCAAATAGAAAAGTTGTATGGTATTACGCAAAAAATATCGAAAACATTCAAAACTATATTGAATTTTTTAATTCGATTAAATCAGAATTAGTCGAGTTACTTAAATCACAAGCGTCTAAACATCCAATCAAGTTTAATTTAAAGCTGGAAGCTACATACAATATTCCAAATGTTGATAATACATCAGAGAACCGTTCATTTAAGACCTCAGCTAGACCGATTTTTGCCGAAACTGGTGTACGGGAAATTGTTGAAGAAGGCATTATAAAATTAATGGCTGAACAAGACGAATATTCTAGCAAGGGAAGTGGTTATACGCTACAGTGTATTGACTGAATATTATTAGGTGTTTATCAATATACGCCTATGAGCGCATCGTCTTATATTCCGTTACCGGACTTCATTGAAAAGAAAAAAGCTGTAATCAACCCGCAAAACTCAGACCAACAGTGCTTCAAGTGGGCAATTTTAGCAAAACACGTTACGGGATCGAATAAACAACGTATAGAAAATTATACAACGCACGAAGAAAAATATAATTTTTCCGGTCTCACGTTCCCAACAAAATTACATCAGGTTAACATTTTCGAAAAAAATAATCCTAATGTAACTGTCAATGTTTACGGACTCGAAAAACATTTCCAACCACCGCAAAAATTTCCGAAATATGAAGTGTTTCCATTGAAGGTGGTAGATGAAGAAAAAACAGATCATTTCGACTTGTTACTAATAACCGATGATGATGAAAATTCTCATTTTACCTACATCTCTAATTTTTCCCGACTGGTGCGATCACAGAAAACCCGACATAATGGACGTGCTGTATTTTGTAAACGGTGCTTTACATCGTTTGAACCTCTAAATATTAATAAATATGAATTAAATGAACGCATACGATTTGAAGAACACAAGTTAATATGCGGAACACACAAACCAATTTTACCTCGAATGCCTGCTCCCGGATCGATGTTAGAATTCGACGCATGGAAAAAAACTCAACGACATCCGATAGTTATATATGCTGATTTTGAAGCACTACTAAGAAAATCCGATGAAAAATGTGGAAATAATACAAAAGCTATTCAAAAACACGAGGCCATGAGTTATGCTTTTATGGTTAAAGCAAATAACGACGTTCCCGCAGAACTGCTTGAACAATTTAATATTCCAACTCCACCTATAATTTTTCGTGGCGATGAAGATAATCAGAATGTGGGTGAACATTTTGTGAAGAGTATCGTTGAAATAGCTGAAAACATTGAAAAATTACTACAAACCAACATACCCATAACCTTTACTGCAGAACAACAACAAGCACATAATTTATGTAAGACATGTAATTTATGTAAAAACGGTTTCTCTGTGGGAAACCATAAAGTTGCTGATCACTGTCACTTATCGGGTAAATTTCGACAAACATTGTGTAATACCTGCAACCTCAAGCTTCAAACACCAAATTTTGTACCATGTTTTTTTCACAATTTATCGAATTATGATGCACATTTTATTGTAACCGAACTCGGTCTCGATGTGAAAAAAATTTCTGTTATACCAAACAGTGAAGAAAAATTCATTTCATTTTCAAAACACGTTTCCAACAACTTTTCAATACGGTTCATCGACACATTAAGATTTATGGCTTCAAGTTTATCAACACTCTCGGAAAATTTATTAACACCAGGGTTCGAAAAGTTTAGAGAAACAGCTAAACATTTTAATATCGCAGACTTGCCACTCGTTACTCGTAAAGGTGTTTACCCTTATGAGTATACGGATGGTTGGAACAAGCTGGAGCAAACCAATTTACCAGAGAAAGCAGATTTCTACAGTACACTGACAGAATCAAATATACAAGAAGAAGATTATGAACATGCAAAAACTGTTTGGAGTCACTTTGGATGCAAGACTTTGGGTGAATACAGTGATCTATATCTGAAAATTGATGTTTTATTGTTGGCTGACGTGTTTGAGAACTTCAGAGACCTATGTTTAACCACATACTGTTTGGACCCATCTTTTTACTATACAGCACCAGGATTCTCCTTTGATTGTATGTTAAAATATACCAGAGTCAAATTAGAGTTACTCTCAGAGTATGATATGCTGCTGATGATTGAAAAGGGTAATTATAATAATTATATATAAAAATTTACATTTATAATATATAAATTTTTTATAGGAATTCGAGGCGGTTTGACACAAGCAAGTATGAGGTATGCTAAAGCTAATAATGAAAAGACCCCAGATTATGATCCAACAAAGTCCAAATCATGGTTAATTTATCAAGATTGTAAGTAAACATATACATATATTTTAATTATTTTTTAATATTAATTTTTTTTTTTTAGGTAATAATCTGTACGGTTGGGCAATGTCGCAACACATGCCCTATGGTGGTTTTAAGTGGGTTGAACCTAAGCTAGAAGGGCTGAATGATTTGAACGATACATCACCCATCGGACGGATATAAGGAAGTTGACATTACTTATCCAAAAGAACTCCATGATAAACACAACGACTTACCTTTCCTTCCTCAAAACGGTATCCCAGCTGGTTCAAAAGTTAAAAAACTTATGGCAACACTTCAGTCGAAAAAAAACTATATTATTCATTACCGAAACCTCCAACAAGCTATAGCCAATGGACTCATAGTTGAAAAAGTAAATGTATAAATGTTTTTATTTTACATTTATAATATAATTATTTTTTATTATAGGTTCATAGAGTAGTTCAGTTTAATCAATCACCATGGCTGGCTCCATACATAGCACTAAACACAGAGATGCGAAAAAAAGCAGCAAATGACTTTGAGAAAGACTTTTTCAAACTTTTAAATAATGCGGTTTTTGGGAAAACCATGGAGTCTATGCGGAAAAGAATAAAAATGGAACTGGTGTCTAGTGATCGTCGTTTACAAAAACTGATAAATCAGTCAACATTCAAACACTGTACTACATACAATGAAACTCTAAATGCAGTTGCATTAGAAAACAAAATCATTGATTTTTGTAAACCTATTTATATAGGTAGGTAAATATAAACATTTTAATTTTTTTTTATTGTCATATTAATATTTTAAATTTTTTATCAGGTTTTGCAGTGCTGGAAATTTCCAAGTATTTAATGTATGACTATCACTATAACGTAATGCAGAAACATTATGATGATAAAATTGAGCTCATGTATACAGATACAGGTAAATTATTATTATTATTAATTTATTATTTTAGTTTCATTGGTATACTTTTATTAATTTAATTTATTATTTTAGATTCATTGGTGTACTATATTCAAACTGATGATTTTTACAATGATCTGTTGAACAATCCAAACTTGATGAATCGAATGGACACTGCAAATCTACCCCGTGACCACCCGTGTTACATTGCTGAGAGAAAGAAGATTCCTGGGCTATTTTCTGATGAAACCGATGGACGTATTATGAGAGAGTTTTGTGCTCTCCGTGCAAAGTCCTACGCTTACATTTTAGAAGATAAGGAGAAAATCAAAGCAAAAGGAATCCGTGGACATGTTGTTAGAAACCATATGACCTTTCAAGATCATAAACGGTGTTTGTTTGGTGATACCAGTTTGGAAGTAACAACGTCAAACGTCTCTATCCGTTCATTCAAGCACAAATTAAAGACCATCAAATCCGATAAATTAACTTACAACAGTTTTGATGATAAAAGGGTTATACTTGAAGACAAAGTACACACCCTAGCTCATGGACACTATTCTATAGAGTGAGTATATAAATATATATATTTTAATTATTTTTTAATTAATAATTTTGAATTTTATAGGGAGGAACTCGAAGCAGAACTAGATAGTTAGTTTTTTGTAAAGATTATTTCTGTATGTATAATTTTTTATACTTGTTTAATTTTTGTAAATATTTTTTCTATGTCATATTTTTGTACTTGTATATTTTACTTTAAACCATTTTCTTTGATAGTTAGTAGTATATATTTGTAAAGATTATTTCTGTATGTATAATTTTTCCTATGTCATATTTTTGTACTTGTATATTTTACTTTAAACCATTTTCTTTGATAGTTAGTATGGTATAGAAATAAAACTCAATTTTGAAATAAAAAAATATGTTGTTTATTTGAAATAAAAAAACATGATTACAATTTTTATGAATTATTTACAAACCATTTTCTTAAAGCAAACACTTTATAAAATGTACAATATTTAGGATTTAAGTCCTTATGAAAGATACAACAAGGTAAATTTTCTTCATCACATATTTGATCCAGTCGAGGACAACCCAAGTCTTCAATGTTGATGACTGCAACGTGTGGTATATACTCTATAAGTAGTTGTTTTTTCTGTTCGCCTTTGGTGTAAATACAGTCAAACTTTAACGAATTCAATATTCTGCCAAGTTCTTCATACTCAATATCACCATAATCTATAGATAGCTGATGAAAATTTTGTAGCCACTTGTTAGTTTTTCGACGTTTATTATCTTGGTTAGATTTTGAATTTTTAAAAATCCAGTGTTGAGTAGCCCATGTTTCTGTGTCTACAATAGACATCTCTTTAATCATATATTTGTTATTCGCTCCAAGAATGCATTGAATGTCAATGATGCCTGTAGACATTATGGCTTGTCTTTAAAATAAGTTTCAATAGTATTGAGTTGACTATGTATAGCAGGTAATGTTTTTTTCAAATCGTTTACAGCTTCTAGAATAGTTTGTAATGTAACTTCAGCTTTTATCATATGCTCTGTTATATCTAAACACGTTAATTCCAACTTTTCTGTTTGTTCTTCTTGTAATTGAATAGATGTATGATTTTCTTCAATTAAATGTTCAATTTTATTTTATTTATCCGAATATGATTTAATCGATTGCTCAAGATTTGAATTAATTTTTTTTTATTTCACCAGACTGAGAACTACCGAACACGTTCATAGTAGAAACTCAACTAAAGTTATTTTCTAGTGTCACTTATATTTATCCAACTATTATGTGTATTGTCAAACCCCAGCCACTTTACAAATATCTGCGTCCCCTTCCTACGAATAATTTTTTCGATTAAATATTCGTTTGGGTAATTTGTTTTACATATTTCCTCAGAGTAAAAACAGCCAGCAATTGGTTTTCCTGTATAATCTTGTAATTGATATGTAATAGGTATGGTTTGATTAATTTTGATAATTTTGAATATTTCCGCTGACCAACTTGGTAAATAACCTTTTGTAAATACACTTTTATATGTACTTATACGAACGTAATCACCAATTTTTAAACTATTTTTTCTATTAATAATTTTGCGTGTTTTTATTTCAACTGATGTTGGATCTAAATCAGCTTGTGTCGGAGTCATCCTTATTGTTCTATGTTTTGTATTATTATACTCATAAATCAATGAAGGTAAAATAGAAATCCAATTGTATGAACCTCGTGCAGTAAACTCTCTAAACATTTTTTCTTTTAATGTGCGGTTGAAACGTTCTACAATACATGCTTTCATGGTGCTATACGTTGAATATTTGTGTATGTTATACTTTTTCATCAATTTATCGAATGTTGTATTATAAAATTATTTTCCGTTATCAAGCTGTAGTAGTTTTGGTGAACGTTTGAGTAGTATTTTCGACATTGCATTTGAAACTTCTTTAGCAGTTTTTGATTTTAATGCTATCGCCCATGCAAATTTCGTAAAACAGTCTATGACGCATAGAATATATTTGTAACCTTTATTTTTTTTCGAATATGGTATCATTTCAACCAAATCAGCTTGCCATAGATCATTTTTTCCGTATACATTAACTATACGTCTTAAGTAATTTTTTCTAGCAGGTTTGTGTAGTTCAAATGCGATATCTCGCTTAGACATTTGGTATACGTTTTATGTAACCAGCTTCGTGTAATTCTTCGAAAATTGATAGTATTTCGTTGGAAACACCAGTATTGCCAGCAGCTTTTGATGCTAATAGTAGTTTTAAACGGGAAACCAATTCATTCGGATCGTTCCAATATTGAAGTGTATGTTTCTGTAATTGTACAGATAGCCCACTACCAGATGGAAATAATGTTGTGATTATATCTCTGTATTTATTACCGCCTTTTTTAATTTGTTTGCTGTTTGACGTTAAATGAGCTGATGTTTGAATTAATATAGATTTATATGTTTTTAAATCGTTTTCGGTATATAATTTCGGGGCTTTTGAAAATATTAAACTACAGAGACCCTGTGTTAACGGGTATGTAGTATCATCAACAATTATCGTATTTCCGACAAGTTTGATTTCTTTTTTACCTAAACGTACCGTTTTATTAGGTTGTAATTTAGGACCATACGTCTTGTCTATGCTGTATGAATCTAACAATTCATCTATTTGATAAAAATGTAAATCTTCAGTGTTGTCTTTAGTTTTATCCAAAGTAGATTTTTGTATTTCGTTTAACGGATCGATAATCGGTTTAAATGTTTCTGTTACTATCGATTGAATATCGGCTTTTCCTTGTTTTAATGCAGTATATTTTCGTTTAATATTTTCTTTTGCTTTTATCAATTCTTCGAGTACTTCACCACTGGCGTCCATGATCGTGAATGAGATGTTTTTTAAAAAACGCAAGTTTATATAATAACAAACGTATCGAAGCCGTGACGATAACGCCCATTATCGCGTTCACACTCTTTGTTTATTACGATAAAGTTGAACCTCCCCTTACGCCAACACGATGTACAGAAATCTTTAAATTCTGTATACGACATGTCACCAGAGCAATGCTCCATGTAAACATGTTTTAAATTAGTTTCATCTTGTTTAAATAAAACGATAAGGTTAGCGTTATCACGCAAAAGTTGTTTTGGTACTCTTGAATAACTCTGAGCTAGATAGCACACATCTATAAGGTTATGCCTTCCCCTTGCAAAGATTGATCTACATACTCCTTGCCCCTCTGTCAAAATATCGTCTAGAATATACACAGAGTTTGGTAGGGCTTTTTCAGGTTCAATAACTTGTTCGTTTTCGTAGAACGTAAATAATTGTACTCCTTCGATATCTGATAAGATATTACTCAACATTTTATATTTCGGTTGATCCAGAGTTTTCGAATATATGTAAACGTTGTGAAATCTTATTCCATTTATATTAGTTAATAATGCAAACATTAAATTCGTTTTTCCACAACCGGACGGACCCACAATAAGCGCACGTATCGTATTGGGTAGAAGCGGACCGTGTCTATAGTTTTGAAACGAAGTAGGTGGATCTACGTTCTCAACTGTAAGCTCGGTTTCTTGTTTAATGAATTTCATTTTGATATAAATATCTATGTTGTGATGAGAATGTCATCAGTACACAATGTCACTCGCCCGAAGAAGCAACAAGAATAAAGGTGGCGGGCTTATTAACACGCTTATAAACAAATTACCGGTCGAACTTCACGTACCTGGTAAGTTTATTAAATCCGATATTATCATAATAATAATAATAATAATATTTTAATTTTTTTTTGTAGGTTATCAATACTGTGGACCTGGTACAAAATTGAAAAAACGTTTAGTTCGTGGTGATAAAGGTATAAACCCGTTAGACGCTGCGTGTAGAGACCACAATATCGCATACGAACGTAGTAACTCTATCGCCGATCGTAACGAAGCTGATCATATATTAGAACAGCGAGCCTGGGAAAGGTTCAAATCGAAAGATTCTGGTTTAAAAGAAAAAGCTGTAGCTTGGGGTGTGACTACCGCCATGAAGGCAAAACGTAAAGTTGGTGGTGGTTGTGGGTTTAAAGCAGCGGTTAAAGCAACTAAAAACGTTTTAAAGAAAAATGTCGGTGAAAAAAATTTAATGAAATTAACAAAAAAGTGTGTAGCCGTCGCACGAAAAACATTTAAATCTACAAAGACAAAAGTTCCGAGAATAGTAAACATTCCGAAAAAAGGCGGTGTATTACCACTTATTCCGATTTTCGCCGGCTTATCAGCTCTAGACAGAGCCCAACTTAGGGGGGGGGGCTAGGGGGGCTGCAGCCCCGGGCCCCGATATTATTTGGGGCCCCAGGCCCCTGTTAATATTTAATTATTAACACGGAAAAAAATATGTAGTTCATGTTACTAGAATTGTAATAATTTTAACTATATTTTATAGTTATATATAGGACAGCTATTATATTAGTTAATAATACTAAAAGTGGCATTTAGATAATAATTAATTTTGGGGCCCCATTAGAAAATTTGACCCGGGCCCCAAAATTCCTAAGTTGGGCTCTGGCTCTAGGCGCTCTGACTGGTGGAGTTGCCAACGTTGTTAAGGTGGCTAATGAATTTAAGAGGAACGTTCCATCACATTTGGGAAATGGTTTATACCTAACGCCATATAAAGGCAACTCGTACAAAATAGGCGATGGTCTATATATCACACCATATAAAAATGGTGGTGGGAGAGTAAAGACGAAAAAAAACTAATATCTACGTTACCCAAGAGAGCGTTGTACGATTTCGAACTTATAAAAATCGCACGTTTGTTGAAAATACCACATTTCATCGGCGTGTTTACTAGAGATAAGTTGCCTGTTCGTCCTAAACGATTTGAATCGGCGATTGTTAACTTGGACACTGAAAACGGTACAGGTACGCATTGGGTAGCGTATAAAAAAATCGGAAAAAAAGTAAAATATTACGACAGCTTTGGAAATTTAGCACCTCCCATAGGCGGAGATTGGGGGGTGCTTGGGGGTGCTTAGCCCCCCCCCCCCCAAAATATCGAAAGCCCCCCCAAAATTATCAAACATTTTTCATAGTATATAATATTAAAAAAGGTACTTATTTTACAACGATTGACAAAATCTTGGAACTTTACAAAATAATATTTTTTTCCCGAAATGTTGTCAAAATAAATGTCAATATAATAATTATTATACCATAAAAATACTAAAATTTGAAGAAAGTCAACTTTTTATTGATCATTATCAAGTAAATCTTCAGTTTTTATTTATAGTATAGTATTATATTATAAATTAATAATTTTTAAAGTGCATAATATTATATAGTTAGTAATTCATATTTAGTAGTTTTTTAATTTAGTAATTTAGTAGTTGATGCGTACTGAAGAGTGAAGGTATGATAGATAATAGAGTGGGGGTGTGGGGGCGAATCCCCCACGTCTTACTTTGCAAAGCAACATTTAAGCCCCCCCTCAAATTTGATCAAATCTCCGCCTATGGCACCTCCGCTAGAAGTACAGAAATATTTTCAAGGATGCGATATTAATTACAATTATAACACAGAGCAGAGATTTAATACATCAAACTGTGGACACTTGTGTATACAATTTTTATCATGTACACGATAACGTTAAACGGAAACTCGAGTGAACTGTCATGCGATATTTTTCCGCCCATAGAGGTAGAAAATACAGCACAAATATGTCTTTTGAGCTTGCTAACAAATAATTCAATTCCAAACATAGAACCTGGTTGCAATACCATAGGTTTTCGGAATATGATTGGACAAGTTGAAAACGTAATTATACCTACTGGAACGTATGAGTTGGGAGATTTAGAGTTTGTTATAAACAAGTTGAATTCCGACTATATAACTTTTTTCGAATTAAAATCAGATGGTAACACGTTAAAGTGTATGATATCCTGTAGCCATGAGATTGACTTTTCAATCGAAAACAGTATAGCAACATTATTAGGATTTAGAAATGTTGTATATACTACTGGTACTACACACGAATCTGAAAATACAGTCAACATAATGAAAATAAACTGTATAAAAATAGAGTGCAACTTAATAACAGACTCATTTTGTGACGGATCGCCGAGCCAGATTATACATGAATTTTATCCGACTGTTGCTGTGGGCTATAAAATTGTTGAAGTGCCTAGACATTTAGTTTTTTATGGTCTTAATACTACTTCTATAAGTAAAGTTGAAATCATACTAAAAGATCATAAAGATCAATTGATAAATTTACGTGGTGAACCAATTACGATTCGATTACAAATAACACACGGATAAGATGGGGCTCAAGTTTAATATAAATACTACTGCAATAAAAAAACCCGTCATTAAAGTGACTGCAGTTAAGAAGTCAACACCTATATCTAAACCGAAAAACAACGAGTTCAAGCTCACGAAAAATAACTTGGATTTTCTTCGTTCACTACAATAATGGATGACACATATTTAGATGTAACGGCCGGTTATGTCGACGATTGTAAAATAACTCAAATGCAATATCATTCGTTCACACCGTATTCAAACACGTCTTTTTCATACAATGATGAAATTAGAATAAATATTCAAAATATGGAATCTTACACTCTACCGTGTGAAAGTTATATTTACATTGAAGGAAAGCTAAGAAAACCTTTAGATTCTGAAGGAGACGTACGTTTTTCGAATAATGGTTTGGCATTTTTATTCTCCGAAATGCGATATGAAATAAATGGAATAGAAATACAAAAATTGAAATCACCCGGAGTGTCGTCTTGCCTGAAAGCATACTGTTCATATACACCAAGTGACTTGAATACGTTAGACAATTGTGCTTGGGACTCGGGCTTGGACGGCGAAGATAATAAAAATTTTATGAGCAACGATGTATTTACCGGTTGTATACCTCTAAAACATTTATTCGGATTTTGCGAAGATTATAAAAAAATATTACTAAATTGCAATCAACAACTGATTTTAAATCGCTCGTCTACCGATTTAGACGCATTACGTATGACGCAAACCGGAACCCCCGAAAACGTTGAAAAAAATAAAAAAATTACGATTGAATTGATTAAAGTGATATGGAAGATGCCTATAATCAGAGTTAATGATAAAGAAAAATTAAAACTGTTGAAAGTGATAGATTCACGTAAAACGTTATCATGTGCGTTCAGAACCTGGGATCTATGTGAATATCCTGTACTACCTAGAAATACTTCACATTCATGGACGATAAAGTCTAGCAGCTTGCTTGAAAAACCTAGATTTATTTTGTTTGGATTACAAACAGATAGAAAAAAAAATATAGAAAACGACGCTGGGCGCTTTGACCACTGCCAACTAAAAAATCTTAAGGTACACTTAAATTCTGAAGTGTTTCCATATGAAGACTTTCGTGCTGATTTTAAAAATAATACCATCAGCTTACTGTATAAAGCCTATACAGACTTTCAAAAATCGTATTACGAGAGAGATTATTCTGAACCATTGTTATCAAAAAATGTTTTTCAAACATATGTTCCAATCGTCGTTGTCGATTTATCGCATCAGAATGATAACGTAAAAGCATCGACCATAGACCTACGAGTAGAATTTGAAACGGATACGGTTATTCCTGAGAAAACTGCAGCTTATTGTTTAATTTTACATGATCAGATTATAACTTATAACCCGTTTAGCGGTGATGTTAGAAAACTGTAATTTTTATACATAAATATGTATATTATTTCTACTTGTAATTATTTTTTTTTTTATACCTTGTAAATATATTATTTTTACTTTGTAAATATTTTTATTACCTTATTATTAATAAATAAAAAGAAAACTTTTTTTTAAAAAATAACTGAGTTGTTTTTATTTTACACAAATACTATACAAATTTTATACAAAAATATTTTTACACAAAAGTACATTAAACAGTGTGCCGTCTTTTGGGTAGTGAGTTGGTAGTATTGTATTGCGGTCCGTATGGTCCATCGTTTTCGTCTGTATAAGTATTGTATTGCGGTCCGTATGGTCCGTCGTTTTCGTCTGTACAGCTTGTCTGTGATGGATGGGAGATATCAGAAAGAATTTCCTAAAACATGAAATATTAAAATATTTGTTTTTTTATAAAGTAGGTTTTGTTATATTACCTCATTAAATATAGTGTAAAATGATGGCGGTGAAAAAGGTTTCTCGTATCCCTATAAAATATAATATATTAATATTGGTATGAGAAAAATAAAAAAAATATTTTTTTTCTTACCTCATCTTTTTCTAATTCGTCCAACCATCTTTGTGCGATATGTTCAGCTGCATGTAATTGAAGCTGACTTGTGAAATTGTAGTCATTTACATGTGTTGCAATGCAAATGTTGTTAATGCTTTTCACGCGAATTGTCATATCTTCAAGCGTTCTAGTTTCAACCTTGGTATTTGTTTTTAAGTATGATGCGATTTTATTAATTTGCTGTATTACGAGCGGTTTAACGATTTTGGTTTTTCTCTCGATGATCTCGAAAATTGACCACTCTAAATCTTGTAACTTTAATAAGTCGTTACGATTTAACAGTATGCGACATCCGTCTTGAATTTTAGACTCTATAATGAGCATATTCTCTCCTTGGTACACCATACTAGATATTGTAATTGAATCGGAATCCAAAAATAAATTACGCTTATACTTTTGTGGTTGTTCAAGTATAAATGATAAAATGTTTCCCATAAGTCGGAAAATACGTTTGAGAAAATCGGCGGAAATATTTACAAAACGTGATGGTGTTATAATGTGAATCACGGTGTTGAATTCATCTGTCGGATCGAGTCCGATGTTTAAAAACTTGTGAGATGAAAAATCAAGGAAAAAATTACTGCAATCGATTAGGTTAGCCGGTGGTGACGGAGGTACATATGTAAAAACATTCTTCTTGTAAACAGCACGCATGTTTTCAATCGAACCAGCCATATTCAAAAATTAAATCACAAAACAACGCACTTAATCGAACGAAGAGTGGAGATAGACTGATTTCATTTCAGATTTTGAAACCCTCACATGTATATTTTATGGTAGGGATTTCTTCTACAGATTTAAAGTATGCATGTTAGAACATGTTAGATTATTGAATAATACTATTGTTTGTAATGCAGACAAGACTCTACATGTTTGTTATACTATAATTTTTCAAATGGTAATAATATGTGATAACAACAGGGATAGATAGCGTTATCTGTTGAATATATGATAAAATAGTTCTGCCATTGATTATAGAATAAACAGATAAGCCATGCTGTACAAAAAATAGGGGACAATTCTGCGCTGGCGACCACTATGTAGCGCTCTAGTCATCGCGCTGTCGTCGGTAGAGGTACCACCTCGCCGTAGGTGATATGTATAACTGGGGGAGCGCGGAGTAAGCCAGGCCCATGGTTATTTATAAATTGTATTTTTAGTTATTCTTAGTATTCTTATAATTTTATATTGGTTTATCATATTAATATAATCAACACGACAACACCACTAAGCACTAATAAGTAATCACTAATCACTACGTTTGACAGAGTCAATGCGTCTACACGTCGATTTATTCTCGTTTTGTCGTATTTCTCAATTTCTTCATTGAGTTAATATTTTATGAAACCATGCCTGGAAACAAATGTCAATATTTTAATTGTTTAAAAACGACAACAAAATTTCCTGGCCTACGAATGTTTAGATTCCCCAAAGATGCAAGAAATGAAATTTGGGTGATTAACTCTGGTAAGTAAATACACTTAAATTTAATTAAAATAATTGGGATAATTGAAAACAAACTTTATAATATAAATGTATAATCTACAGATATTTTAAATAGGTAACCTAGATAACTAACTATCAATATTATAATAACATATTATTATTATTATTATATATTATTATTATTTATGGCCTGAATACACCAAAATTTAAGTTCTTTTATAATTATTGTAAGCTAAACTTATGAAAAACCTTGTATTAAATTTTCGACTTTTAGCTACTTATGCAAAATTTTTTATGAATTATACCTAACATTTCAAATTATTATACTCAACATTAGATTAAAAGTCTGTTTATGTAAAACAACTTGATAAATCTAAAAAAAAAGCTTTGTCTATGCAGTAGTTTTACATCACACTTCATTTTATAATTATGTAAAAAATATTAAAATCATGTGTAATATCATTGAGTATAGATACTATACTATACTATACTATACTATCTATACTCAATGGTAATATTGTCTCTAAACAATTTAAATATAGGTAGTTAAAGTTAGGTAATTCAATACCATCCGGATTCCATAATACATTTTTGAAAATTATATTTAGGCCCCAAATTAAGGTTTTCACACCTACTACATGATGTCTAGTTGCGGCACTGACTACACATAGTAAATTATAAAATATACATTATACAAATTATAAATTTGTAACCTTCATGTTATAAATTATTATTGGTTTAAAAACAACACAAGTTTATTGAATTTATTTCTTTTACTAGTGCAATTTATAGCCATAAAATGATTTTTTGCAAATGCACGCAATCTTATTTTTAAGTATATGCTAACAACTAATTTAATTAGTTCTAATTTATGTGGGCTTGTCAACATATTTTCATCTTCACAATCTAATTCACCAAATATTTGAGAATTCTGAGAAAAATAGTTTTTAACTAATATTAAGATTTAGTATTTATTATAAGTGATTAAACATTCGAGTCCAATTTTTTTTGGAACCAACCATAAACAAAATTAAATTATTGAGAGTTATTCCAGTTTTTATTAATACAGTTTTCTTTGTCTATAAATAAAGGAAATCGTTGTTTGTTAGAACTTGATGTAGACAAGTTATACAATAAGTATCTGTGTCAGGAACACTTCAGTTCAAATGATTTCATGCAAGGGAATAAAAAATCATTGAAACCGACAGCTATTCCATACAGATATAATGTTACATCTGAAGAAGAACCGTCTACGTCGGCTGGTACTGGTCAATTGCAATTTTTAACTCCTACTAAAACCTATTATAAACCTAGAGTTGCAGATACTGCAGTAGGATTAGTATTTCCTAGCCCTACTTCTAGTACTTCTTCAATTATGTCTACACCGAAAAAAAGAAAGATATCAAATTTAATTCAAATGCCTAGTCCAAATTTAAAAAAAAAATTAGATAATGACTCGCCCAGAAAAATTAAACTAAAACAAAAAATTGAAACAAAATCAAAATTAATACACAATAAAAATACCCATATCTTAAAATTAAAAAAATCTATTTCTAAGTATAAAACTTGTCATAATTTGAATAATCTAATATCTGCTTTTAAATTTCCATCATGTAACTCGAGAGCTATGGTCACAATGCAATTAAAAAATAAACGTCGTACATGGACAAATAATGAAAAAAAACTATCTTTAAATTTATTTTATAAATCACCTACTGCGTATAACTTTTTAAGATTGCAAAAAGTAAATTTGCCCGCTCCTTCAACCATTAGACGCTGGATTGGCCAAACAAAATTTTTACCTGGTATCAATAATATATTTTTTAGTCATGTCGAAAAGAAGTTTCAGCACAAATCTTACAATGAAAAAGCATGTACAGTTTGTTTTGACGAGATGTACATAAAAGAATTCTTAGAGTATTCAAAAGATTATGATTTCATTGAAGGGTTTCAAGACTTAGGGACTTATGGTATGATAAATAAGAGTGCTAACTGCGTTTTGGTATTTATGGCTCGTGGTATATATACTCAATGGAAATTTCCTATCGCGTATTATCTTGCACATTCCGGCGTAAACAAAAATATTCTAAAAGAATTAATAATTGATATTGTAAAAAAATTATTTGATGTTGGCTTGTGCCCAAAACTTATAGTGTGCGATCAAAGCACATCCAATCAAAGTGCATTAAAACTATTAAATATTTCTGAAGAAAATCCATTTTATTTTGTAAATGGCCATAAAATATTTACATTATATGATGTTCCGCATTTATTAAAAAGTGTACGTAACAATTTTATTGAGGCTTGTTTTCAAAAAGATAACAAAATCTTTTCATTTAATGATATTAAAGAAACTTATAAAATAGACAAATCAAATAAAAAAAGTAAAGCACTAATTAAGATTACAGATTCACACATTCACCCAACTTCTTTCCAAAAAATGCGAGTTAAGCTAGCCATCCAAGTCTTCAGTCATTCTATGTCTTCAGCTATCCGCACTTGTGCAGAAACTGAACAACTTCTCAGTAAAACTGCAATTGATACTGCCGATTTCATCGAATTTATGAATAATTTATTTGATTGCTTAAACAGTAGGTCACTTTTCAGTCATAATCAATATAACGCAGCATTAAATCATTCAGGAACGGTTAAAACATTCTTATTAGAAGCTTCAAAATACTTTTTAAACTTGACAAAAATTAAAAAAGGAAAAATTTCCCAACCACCGTGTTTTAGAGGATTTACACAAACTATAAACGCAATTTTACAATTTTTTGAGGAGGAAAAAAGTAATAATATAGCATTTTTAATAACAAATCGGCTTAACCAGGATGTTCTAGAAAACTTATTCAGTATTTTTCGGCAAAAAGGGGGGTATAATAAAAATCCGACAGCGCGAACCATAAGAACTTCCATTAGAAGTAATTGTATTTTTTCTATATGTACTTCGACAGGAACTAATTGTGAAACACCCCAAGAAACCGATGACCATGACACTATACAATTTGACGAAGTAACTCCATTATGTACCAACACTGATATTATACTAGATACGTCTTCTGATACTGAATCAAATATTTCCTTTAATACTGAAGAGTTGTGCCCTGTAGACGAGATTATAACAAATAAAATTACATTGGAAGACTGTTCGGTTACTTATTTTGCTGGGTATCTTGCTTACAAGTGTGATAAAAAATTTAATTGCCCCCAATGTAAAAATAATTTATTTACCGATAAAAATTTAAATGAAAAAAGACAACTTCTTTTAATAAACAAAAATTATTCATCTTTTGACCAAGATGGGGGACTTAAGGCACCATCATTTTCATTAAATAAAATAATAAATCGTGCTTTAGAAATGTTTGAAAACAATTTTGTAAAAATACAACATAAAAAAAAAATTAAATTCAAATTGACACTTAAAATAAAAAACGATATTTTAATTAAAAAGTGGTTAGATGATCTTGAATCTTGTAAAGAACATAAATTGTATATTATAGACACATTATTGATTTGTAAAATATTTAAAAAAACTCAAAGTTACTCAACTACGTCTCAGTTAGCTAAAATTTCCAAACTAAAAATATTAAATCATATTTGAAATTCTCTATAGACCAAGATTCCTTCATAATATATTATATTCTTTCTTTCCTTTTTTTCTATTTATATTATGTTCTTTCATATTAACATTGATGTATTCGTATATACATTGTATATTAATATATTATACAATAAAATATTAATTGCGTACAATATTTTTGTTGTTTTTTTTTTTAAGTACGACATCCTTAATTATATTACTAAGTATACATAAACAATTAAGTTTATTTTGTTTATTTTATATGGAATTTTAAAATTTAAGTTACATACACAATGTTTATTATACCCGAGATTATACCTTTGTTATACAATGTTGAAGTGGCTGTATATTATAATGTATAAATTATTTTATATTGTTATATAGGATATTTTATACGGGAATTTCGTTCAGCGGAAATTTCGATGATAAGTCGATCAGCCAATTTATATAATATACCTATATTGGCCACAAGAAATTACATATTATAATAAATTACATATTACTACACATATATATACTGCCGCCACGACGCTACGCGCAAGTATTAATAGACCGGATTCCCGCAAATCCGTTACGTCACGATCGATCATTGTAGATAACAACAAAAATATTAAAATGTAATTTTCAAGGAAAAGAATTAGTTCATTTGTACAACGCTATCTCTCGGAAACTTTTAATATCATAATTTTTATCCCCGTTTTTCCCTATGCCATGGCTTATCTGTTTATTCTATAATCAATGGTTCTGCGCATGATAACTGTTGAATATACATTAATATGTGTACGGTAATATAGTACGGTAATATAGTACGGTAATATGATAACCATGGCGATGGATGTGGTGGTGGCGGGGACGGCGGCGGCGGGGGGCGGGGACGGCGGTGGCGGGGTCGTAGGCGGCGCGGTGGTGGGGACGGCGGCGGCTCAGCTACGGCGGCGGGTGGTTAGACAAAATCGGCGGCGGGTGGTTAGAGGGGTGGTTAGGTTCCAGAACTCTCATTTTACACCTACTGCAGGCCAACACTCAACTTCTTTTACAACTATTGTAAAACAAACTTATAAAAAATCTTGTATTAAATTTTCAACTATTAGCTTCTTATACAAAATTGTTTATACATTTTTAATTACAAAATAATTTTCAAATATTCATGGTTTTGCCGAATTTTGCCAGTATTTGAACTTCAAACGCTAATAAAAAAAAAACTGTGCCTGTGTATTCTTATAATTATTGAAACAATATAAGAATAACTCACGAGAAACTTTGTATTAAATTTTCAAGTATTTTGATTCAATCAAAAAAATGTTATCGATATTTATAAAATAAAAAATTAACAAAAACTAATAATTCAAATATTTATAAATAGTCATAAAATAAGCGAAATATTTTGAAAATTTAATCATAATATAAAGAAGACAAGCTAAATAACTGGTGAAATTTTGAAGTATCTACGATTTATACTTTTTAAATCATAACAAATATTGAAAAACGATTTAAACGATATTGTTTTTCAAACGCTCATAACATTTTTTCCTATAATGACGCATCGAGTTTTCTATATAGGTATTTGAAGGAACAATTATAGAAAACTTGGTGTTGATTTTTTAACCTCAGATATAAATGCAAAAATATTTATAAATTTTCAACAACAAAATGATATGTAAATTTTCACGATTCTGATATATATAGTAAAAATTTAAACTTTAAACGCTTATAAACAAAAATTTTGACTAACGATTTTAAATTATATTTTTTTAACTACAACAAGAACGACGTATAAGAAATCTTGTATTACATTTTTAAAAATTTTTTATCAGCGTTTCAAAAAAAAAAAAAACCTACTTATAAAAAAAATCAAAAATTTCAATTGTCTAATAAACAGCTCAAAAAAAAGAATATTTTGGAAATTTAATCGTGTATAGATAACGCTAATATAAACATTTAGTGAAAATGTCAAGTATTTACAGTGATTAGTTTTCGAATTACAACTATATAAAAAAATCAACTATTATTTTTGAAAACTGCGTAAAAATTTTCTTTTTTTCTTTACTTTTTTTTTTGTTTTTTTCCGATTATTTTGAACACTGTTTGAAAATTCTTACTTTTTACCTTTAAAATGTACCAAGAATTTGACTTGGCCATCGGAAACCATCTCTGAAGTTTAAAATTAAAACATTATTTCGACAAGTTATGCTGTACGCACAGAAAAAAAACGCACATACGTCGAAATGCTGACTCTAAGGTATATGAACATTCTTATTTATCAAAATGTATTTTAATTCTATTTAATTTATAATTAATAAATAATATCTACACAAATTTGTATTTATTTATAAATAAATAAAAATTAATAAAATCTCATTCTCTTGTTCAGTCGTACTAGTCGTAGATGTAAATTATATAAATTATAAATCTTTGACGAAGCGCAAAACGATGAGCATGACCTGGTAGTTAATAATACACAGCTGCTAGTGTAGAGGGTCTTGGAACAAATTACCTATGTATTCTTATAATTATTGAAAAACTAAAATACTAACTCATCAGCAACTTTGTAGTATAAAATATAATATAATATGCTATATATTTTGAAAATTCAATTCTGTAAAGAAAATGCTTATCTAAATAACTGGTGAAATTTTCAAGTATCTACGACTTATACTTTTTGAATTATAACAAATATTAAAAAACGTTTCAGGATTTGAAATTATTGGTCTGACCCATAGATTAGTATGATTACTCTATGGTCTGACCGAGTAGCTTTTAACTACACAAGGTGATAGGTGAAATACATATATAATATACCAAGGTGGATATATCCACCTTGATAATATACAAAAAAATAAAACATGTACCTGCAACCGCACTGGAAAAAGCACATAGAGGACAGTGGTATTATGGTTTTAATATAAATAATATTATACACTTATCACTAATCAAAGCATTATACCAGAACCAATATTAAAATTTGCGTCTGTCTGTTTTAATTTTTGAGATTCTTGTGCTCTTCTTGTAATTCTATAATATACAACATTTAAATATTGTGATTTCTTTTGTGACTGAGTGTTATTTAATAAAATGTCGCCAAAAAAGTTTCGGACCAAAAAAAGGGCAGCTGGAAAAAAAGGCTTACGTAAATTATTAAATAACTTAAAAAACAAAAAACCGTAAGTAATTTTTAATATTTTCTAATTGAACTTTATCAGTTATCTGAAACATTATTATTATAAATATTAGTTTTATAAAATATTAAAATATATGCAATTTATTATATCTCAATAGTAATGTCGAAGAACCGATGGCAAATAATTTAGCTGACACACCATTGACAACGGAGCAATCATTGTCTCAATTAGAGTAAGTGCATTCAATTTTTATTCTAACTAGGGTGATCAGAATTTGAAAGTAAGATTTTAAAAAGTCAAAAAATCCTAAAATAATTCAAATTACTTTTAATTTTAACACATCGTCGTAAGAAGTTTAATATATTAATCATGTGTATTAACTGTAACACAATACGTCTGAGCACCATAATTATAATCAATATTATTGTAATGCACATAAATAATTAGTATAGGAATTGAATATTATATTGTTTAATAGTTTTAATGAAGAAATAATGAACGTATCGACGGTATCGTGTAGTACCTACTACTGTTCAAAATGAGGAATCTGATATTTTTGTTTCTACTAGTTATGAGTAAGTTTTATAGTATGATTAAAATATTTAGTTAATAAAAATAAAGATTCCAAATACTCTCCGAAGCTGTATATAAAACACGTGTTGTTAAAATATTTTTTCAGTATTTCAAAATTCGTTGGTAGAAGAATTGTTGACATCAATTTTATATTTCGCCAGATTTTTCAGTGTAGGCATAAAGGTGGATTTGATTGTACCTTTATGGATATGCAATGCATTTCTGAACGAAATCTTGGATTTTATTCTGAATGGGATTTTGAGTGCAAAATGTGTTTTACAAAATTTAAATTATGTTCTGAGCTTCAATCAGAGTCAGAGTACATTGCCATTAATAAAGCAGCTGTAAGTGGATCTATTGCAGTTGGTATACTGGTTATTCACAACTGGCAGAGTTTGCGGCATCTATTGACGTCCCTTGTATGACCAATTCTACGTATATAAAAACTGAAGCTAAGTTAACTGAATACATACAAGAAACATCATGGGATGAAATACGTTTAGCTGGTTTGTTTGTAGTACAAAATTAACTTTCATTAAATTAAAATTGTCTTATAAAACTTTACAATATATTAATTAAGGAGAGGAGGAAAAGAAAATAGCAATAATAGAAGGTAATATTGATAGTGATGGTATTCCAATGGTGACAGTTGTAGCTGACGGAGCTTGGTGTAAAAGAAGCTATAAAACTAAATATGATGCTCTTTCTGGTGTTGTAAGAAATTAATAACATATCTTTCATTTTAAGATTAGGCATTAGATTTAACTTAATAAAATTTTTACTTATAATTTCAAACTAGGCAACAATAATAGGTTACAATACCAAAAAAATTCTTTTTATTGGAATTAGAAATAGATACTGTGTCGTGTGTGAGCGTGCCAAAAATAAAAACACAATAGCATCCGAACACAGATGTTTTTTGAACTGGAAAGGTTCAGCAACTGGGATGGAGGCAGATGCTATTGCTGATGGCTTTTCAAAAAGTATTGAATTGCATGGGATTAAATTTAACAAACTTATTGGTATTTATTATTTAATCTATATATTATTTATGTTTAGTTAAGAAAAAAATTTTTTAATATTTTTATATTTACATGCTCTTTAAAAATACAATAGTAATAAATATGTATTTTTAAAACATAATATATTATAGGTGACGGTGACAGTTCAGTTTCTTCTCGTTTGAAACAAATAATGCCTTACGGTCCTAAATTTTTTGTAGAAAAAATAGAATGTAGAAACCATCTTTTGAGAAATTTAGGACAGAAATTATCTGGTCTAGTAAAAAATATAAAGTACCCAATCCATATCAGAACATTTTTGAATAACCAAGTAAAATTAAACAAATTTAGATCAGCTATAACTATGGCAGTACAATATAGAAAATCTTTAGGGGATTCCAATAACGAACAAGTTAAAGGTTAATCAATTAATATTTCATTATTATATTTTAATTTAGTACTTATTTCGAATGTTATACTTATAATTAAATAATTAATCTAATTTAGGCTTACGTGAAGATTTTTCAAATGGGCCTTATCACATACTTGGTCAACATACAAAATGTGCTAGTTATTTTTGCAAGGGTTCAAAAATAGGACAAATTAACCTTGTACCAGAAGCTGAAAAGTGTGGGTTGCTTCGTGAAATTAATCAAATATATTCAAGAATCATTGATAATGCACCAAGTTTATTGTTAGATGTTGATAATAATATCTGTGAGCAATTCAACAGTGTAATAAATAAACATTTGGCTGGAAAGCGAATCAATTTTTCCCAGAAAAATTCCTATAACAATCGCGTTGAGGCTGCCGTTGTATCTTTTAATACTTCTGGGAAGTATATAAGAAATGTTCATAAAAAAATTACAAATAAAAGTCCAGGTACATAAAAAATAAAAATATTGTTTGATTTAAATTTCATATAAAATTAAATATGGTTTTGGTCTGTTCAGGTTGTGTTTGTAAAAAATATTTAGGTTTTAAACAGAGAAGGCTACTTAACAACCGTAGAAGAAAATTACAATTTTCCACCATTAAGGTAAACAAAACAAAAATATCTACAGGTCCTGACGAAAACTATGGTCTAGCAGAGCCATTGGAAAATATCATGATAAATGAAGAACTAGAAAAAAAAAATCTGATTTTATAAGTTCATTATTAATGTCAATTGAAGCTCGGAAAAAATTAGAATTTAATACCAGAGATCAGTCTAATTCAACTTTATGGCATGTTGAACGTCGAAATCGCGTGACAGCATCAAATTTCGGTAGAATATGTAGAATGAGAAAAAATACATCATGCAAGGCTACTGTCTATGATATTCTTTATCAAAATACTACGTGTAAGGCTATGGAACATGGCAAACTAATGGAACCGTTAGCCAAAATTAGTTTTGAAAACTTAACCAACCATAAAATAGAAAACTGTGGTTTATTTGTAGATGAAGATATTCCTTATCTTGCAGCTACACCAGGTAAATATGAAATTATAATATAATTACTATGCAGTGACTTATACATAACTAGTTTAGCATATAGATTGGTATTATCTAATGTATTATATTTGTTTATTTTTCAGATGGTTTAATAGGTGATTCAGCAATTATAGAAATCAAATGCCCATACTCTGTAAAAGATTATTCTAATATACGAGACGCGATTTCAGATAAGAAGGTTATAAAATAAATTTAAAATTTTTTAAAAATTAAATATTCCTATATATGATTCTAGATACTATTTTTGTACTTGGAAAATGATGAAATAAAATTAAAAGTTCAAAGTTTATACTTCTATCAAGTTCAAGGTCAACTTAAAATTACAAAGAGGGATCTATGTTATTTCGTTATTCATACTGATTCTTGGACTCAAATTTTAAAAATTAAATTTGATTTGTCATTTTGGAAAACTAAAATGGAAGAACAATTGAAATTGTAATTAAAAAGAATATAATTTTTACCTATAATATTAACTGTTCAACATATTTAATACATTAATCAATTTGAATAGATATGTATTTTTTTTTTTTTAATTTTAGATTTTATATGGAATGTATGCTGCCCGAAATTGTGGACCCACTTTATCCAAAAAGGATGTTAAAGTCAGATATCAGAGAACCACACAGAATAATACAAGCTAATGCTGAGCAAAAAAAAAAATAATTAAAATATAGAACTATATAAAAAAAACAATTATAAGTAGTATGGTTTAGTCGGTTCTGTGACCCCCGTAAATCCGGTAAATCCGACTACCCCGCCCTCCCTATCGTGCGCGTGCCATGCCTATCACGGCCATGTCCCTCCATGTCGTGCTCGGCCTTACTCCTCCATGCCGTGCCCGGCCTTTCCCCTCCCCTCCATTCCAATACCTGCCCGGCCATGCCCCCTCCCATCCATTCCTATCCACTACATGCCCCCCCCCCCCGAAAATTATAAGTACTCGATACAATGTAAACAAAACTATTATCATCGCAATAGTTTAGGGCATAAATAAAGCAGAGTGGTGTGCGCAATATTGTCAGTAGTAATACATTCACTCTAGCAACGAGTCATTGTTCTCTGTACTTAAAATCATTTTTTTCACGTTTAAAAATAAATTTACAAGTGTTTCTAAACATGGCTGGCTCAATCACGGATAATGCAGCTATACACAAGAAAACCTTTACATATGTCCCACCAACTCCGCCTTCGGAGCTTATCGATTCTACTAACTATACGTTGAACTTCGTGAAACGTAAGTTTATACATATTGGGATCGATCCGACTGATATGTTCAGAGTGGCGGTGCATATAATAACACCATCACGTTATGTTAAAATTTCAACTGAGTTTCTAAAAAGAATATTTTCACTGATGGGTAATATCCTATCATTTATTTTGGAGCAGCCGGCGAAATATAAAAGAACCATTTTTCTCGAGACAGAGAATTTCAAGTTATTTAGCATGATGTATAGCGGTGAAAACTCCTTAGTAATAGAGTCCAAGATACACGACGGATGTCGAATTCTTTTAAATCGTACAGAACTCATACGACTTCACTACCTAGAATGGTGCATTTTCGAAACAATCGTACGAAAATCAACTATAATGCATCCAATCGTCTTAAAACAATTCAATATATTTACGAATTATATTGATGGTGAACTTTCCAAAGTGGAATCATTGCCGAGAACGAGTGAAGAAATGACTACGTTTATTAAAAATGTACGTGACGATCATATTATTGCAAGCAGTCCTAAACATGATGTTAATTTCATTAGTCAGCTCAAAATGTATGCATTAGCGCAATTAACTGAACACTGCATGCAACAATGGAATGGAGAAATGTCTCCAAAGGTATAACCAAATTTATTTATTCTATGTACATAAAGATTTAATCATTTATTTATTTTAGCCGTTTGATGGAAATTTAACAATCATTTCGCCGACCTCGCCAACTTCTGATTTACCTCCGAGCATCACGAAAGTCTACACATTTGACATGCATAAAGAAAAAGAAAATAATGCAAAGGTAATTTATAAAATAATAATATGGATACATAATTTATATATGAAAATATATTTTTTTTTTTCAGCCGTACGATTCATTTGACGGCATGCTGTCACTCGATGAAAATGATGGCCCCGATTTTTTCAACGTGCAAACCGTATCCGATGCAAACCACGCAACGTATGCAATGTTCCCAAGACCATTATGAGGAGTGTGGAAAATAACAAACTCTTTTTAATAATTAATTATACGATTAATAATTTATGCGAAATAAAAAGACATGATATTTATATAAAAAGTATTTTTTATTTTTAATAATAAGTTATACAATAAATATTTACATTGTTCTTACTTCACCATTAAATGGATTATAAGTTATAATCTGGTCATGTAATATTAAACAATACGCTGAGGTGGAGGCTGGAAACGCTTCTTCGGTCTCAATCTCAATCCTGAGGTCGACAGTCGAGGTTTTTACATCATCGTTCTGTCGGCTCATATCCACAACTATAATTGGTGATAGTTTTTTGAAATCCGATCGAGTCAATAGAGGTGTAACATTATCACGACCGTAGTAAGATTTCTGAAACTCGGCGTATGCGCGGTATAATGTAGCCATCTTGTTCTTAGTAAAGTCACTTTGGAAATCTTCGTAAGGGAATACCTCGGAATTCAAATAAACCTTCAAGTTTTTGATTTTACAATGATCGAAATATGACATTGCTTTACTCATACTGTTTTTCCTATCAGTCTGAAATCCGATTATAGCATATCGTGGTTTTTCTAATTTATTAGATGTTTTTACTTTCCACGAGTGCGATGTGTTTTGAGGGAGAAATGGGTATTCGCACAACTCCCACGATCTAAACGCACATTTTAAAGCTTTCTGACGGTTACTACTTACTACTTTCAACAGCTGTATTTTTTCTCTGTCGCTGACCTTGACTATGGGCATTCTCCACAATATTTTCGTGATATTTATCTTAACGTCTTTTAGCTTAGGTGCGTCTAGGACAACGTCATTATTTTTATATGCTTAACCGCATTTATATCTATTGAAGCTCTATTTAATATCAATTGTTGATTGCAGTTTATTAAAATACGTTTATAGTCCTCGCAAAAACCAAACAAATCCTTAAGATTAATACACCCGTTGAACATACCGCTCTCAATAAAATCTTTATTAAAATTTTTTATATCATCGTCCCAGGCAGCGTTATAGCGTGACACTATGTCCGATTTATTATACGAACAGTATCCTTTCAATGTTGTAGTTATACCTGGGTTAGCAAGTTTCTGAATTTGAATCCCGTTCAGTTCATATTTCATTTCGGAAAAAAGAAATGCTAGTCCATTGTTTATAAATCGAATTTCATCTGTTATTTCAGCAGGTTTGGTTATTGTCCCCTCGATATAGATATAACTTTCACATGGTAGAGTATACGACTCTGTGTTATGCAAGGCAATACGCACTTCGTCATTATTAGAGAGGGCAGATGTTGAATAAGGGAGAAAAGAATGATAATCAATTTGAGTTATCCTACAATCGTCGACATACCCAGCCGACACGTCTAAATACATATCATCCATATTAAACAGCGTTTAGTGATTGTAGAAATGCTAAGTTTTCAGCTGTTAGGTCACCTTTAGAGTATTTAAAATTTCGTTTCTTCTTCTTCTTTAGACTTGTTGCCTTGATAATGTCGTCGACTCGACTAGCAGGTTTTTCGTATACTCGAGTATTTATATTATAAAACTGTAAACCCATTTTATCATAAGTCCTTGATTAATAATCGTATTGATACTGGTTCTCCACGTAGATCGATTAACTCGTTGTCCTGATTTTTTAAAGTTATCTCCGCATGCGTGATAGATGAACAATTGATTGAATAAAAAACCAAATGCGTCGGATTCTCTATTACTTTATAGCCTGGGGGGACATTCGGATAAAACTCATGTATTGTATGACACTGCTTTCCGTTATTGAATGAGCCCGCAACCAGGTTTGATTCGATATATATACAGTTTGTTTTTGTAATATTTACCAACTTATCCGATTGATGCTTAACATTAGCATTATATATATGTTTTTCAAAACCTAACAGCTCACCTATATTATTAGGCATGGATAAATCTATAGATACATTGCATAGCATTTCACATTTTAACGAGTTATTATTCCCCTTTAACTCAAACGATATCTGGGTATCAGTTAGCATATGCTTTATTACCGCCTCGATTTCGCTCAACTCATAAGAACCCGTAGGTAATGAGTAGATGAGATTTGTTGTTTTCTCACTCTTTCCTTCGTAATATATGAAACCAATTTGATTACACTTATCGTTTATATTAGGGATAGAATTATTAGTCTGAAAGCCCAACAGACAAATCTTAGCATTTTTACTGACTTCTATCGGTGGGAAAAAGTCACAAGATAATTCACTAGAGTTACCGTTTAACGTTATAGTGTACATGATAAAAACTTTAGACATAGATGACCGCAGTTTGTTGTATTGTATTTCTGATGTCTATCGTAATTATATTCAATATTACAATCACTAAAATATTTCTGTAATTCTAGCGGTGGAGGTAAATTTCCAAAGCTATCGTAATATTTAACTTGTTTGCCGATTTTTTTATACGCTACCCAATGAGTTCCACCACCATTCTCATCATCCAGATTAACTATAGCTGATTCTTTATGTTTATAATGTAAAGGCAACTTGTCTCTGGAAAATACTCCAATGAAATGAGGTATTTTCAACAAGTCAATATATTTTATAATCTCATAATCATACAAAGCTCTGTCGGGTAACGTATCAATTAGTTTTTTGCGACTTTCATGGATTTCCTCACCACTGACCCACCTTTATACGGTGCAAGGTATAAGCCTTTACCTTTTACGATTTTATAAGAACTCCCCTTGTATGGCGTGAGGTATAAACCCTTACATAATTTGAATAGGGATGTTTTTATCGGATTTTAAATCATTCACTACTTTTACTATACTACCAATACCACCAGTTAGCGCACCTAATGCAGATAAACCGGCAAATATAGGTATTAATGGTAAAACACCACCCTTTTTAGGAATCGGTATAATTCTAGGCGTTTTAGTTTTCTTTGTTTTCGATTTTTTAGCCGCTGTCAGGCACGTTCTAATTAATTTAGTTATATTCTTTTCCGTCGTTTTATTTTTGATAGCGTTTTTAGCAGCTGCAACCATTTGTTTAAATCCACAACCGGCCCCCATCTTGCGCTTGACTTTCATAGCTGTAGTAACTAACCAGGATGCAGCTTTCTCCTTAATTCCACTGTTTTTAGATTTAAACACTTCCCAAGCTTGATTTTCCAATATTTCATCGGCCTTATGTCTATCAGCTATTGAATTACTTCTATCATACGCGATATCATGAGCTCTAGCCAACTCGTCTAGACTGTTTACGCCTCGATCACCACGCGCCAGCCTTTCTTTTAATTTCGTACCCGGACCGGCGAATCTAAATGCAAACCCAAAATTTAGTTAGGATTTAATAATGTAATGTAGCGACTTACCTATAACCGGGTAAATGTAATTCCACCGGTAAATGGTTTATTACTGAGTTAACAAGGCCTGAACCCCTATTGGTGTTTCGTTTACGAACGTGAGACATCGTGTGACGCTATCGTAGACAGTACATCCGTATTTATACCGATATAAAATGCGTTTTATCGAGCAAGAGAAAAAACTTCGAATATATAACATCGATACCCCTGATACAGTACAGTATAGGCATGGCGAGTTATTTCCAAACACGATACGCTCGCTAGTATTGGGGAGTTCGGGTTGCAGTAAGACGAATTTGATATATTTTCTACTCGTCGATGAAAACGGGCTTCGATTTGAAAACGTTTACATATACTCTAAAACGCTGGAACAACCGAAATATAAATTACTAAAGCGTATAATTGATGGTATTGATGGAATTAACATTTTCACGTTTTTCGAGAATGATAAAGTCATTACACCTGAAAAAGTATTACCAAACTCTATATTTATCATGGATGATGTCATCGGAGAACAGCAGGGCGTTATAAGGGAATATTTTTCCAGGGGTAGACATAATAAAGTAGATATATTCTATCTAGCTCAGAGTTATTCAAAAGTACCCAAACAACTGATACGTGATAACGCTAATTTAATAGTATTGTTCAAACAAGACGAAACTAATTTAAAACATGTTTATAATGAACACTGTTCTGGTGATATGTCATATATTCAATTCAAACAATTTTGCACCGTGTGCTGGAATCGTGATAGGTTTGCATTTGTAGTCATTTGTAAAGATAGCGAACGCGATAGCGGGCGTTACCGATTTGGGTTTGATACGCACGTGGTTATATAAGACGATGTTTATAGTGAATAAATATCATTTAAAACGCAATCATGAAGGTGGAAAGTAATATATTAGAGGAGTTGGTACGGGCTAAGGAAAGTATAAAACGTAAATATACTACGTTAAAAACTGGTGAAGCTAATGTTCAACAGTTAATGACGCAAACATTTAAACCCATTATAGATCCTTTAACTAAAATTTCGAATACACGTGATTTATACAATAATCAAACTAGGAAAGAAGATGTTAGAATAGATTCTGAAATAATTAATACTAATGAGAGTAATAATTATGATAATTATCAACTGGAGATTGAAAATTGGTTTCAATCAAAAGATATAGATAAAACATTTGGTCCGAAAAAAATTGTAAACAACGATATCACCTTGGGCGATAAAGAAGTGAAATTCGCTCGAAACGTAATAATCATTGATGAGACTACTTATCCAACAACCTCGGGTCTTATTCAATTATTATTTCTGAAAAATCCACTTGTTTATACTGATAACGATTTGAAGATATATAAATCGATATTAATTCAAACGTCAGCGCATTTAACTTCAGGTGGTTTAAAAATTAGAAATACTACTTGTAAAAAATATAAAAATATTATAAGTAAATTATTCCCCACTTCTGGTGGTGGTGGTGGTGGTGGTGGTGGTGGCTTGTCCATGAAATTACAGAAAAATAACTTAGTTTACTGGGATAACCCGAACGAGTTAGTTGATAGACTTCGATTACTTCTAGCGTCGAAATCAGCTGGTAATACAGGTGTTTCCAATGAAATAATATCTATTTTTGAGGAATTACGTGAGGTAGGGTTAATTAAACGAATTCCTAATGTCTAAACGTGAAATCGCCATTGAACTCCACAAACCGTCACGGAAAAATTTCACGAGGCGTAGAGTTAACATATATGGAAAAAATGATTTGTGGCAAGCCGACTTGGTTGAAATGATACCATATTCGAGAAAAAATAATGGTTATAAGTATATTTTATGCGTAATTGATTGTTTTACTAAACTCGCATGGGCTCTACCTCTGAGGACGAAATCCGGTAAAGAAGTCACTAGTGCTATGTCTAAAATATTACGCAACCGATCACCAAAACTCTTGCAATTGGATAACGGGAAAGAATTTTATAACAAGACATTCGACGAGTTGATGGGTAAATATAACATACACAAATATTCTACATACAGTATCACGAAAGCATGTATTGTCGAGCGCTTCAATCGTACGTTAAAAGAAAAAATGTTTAGAGAGTTTACTGCGCGGGGCTCTCACGAATGGATTTCTATTTTACCGAGATTGCTGTTAGAGTATAATAATTCGAGGCACAGAACTATCGGAATGACGCCACTGCAAGCAGATGCCAACCCGCTTACAGTGGAAATAAGACAGCGTGAAATTAATAATGTAAAAATTAAATTCAAAGTAGGCGATAACGTGCGGATTAGCACTCAAAAAGGGGTGTTTACAAAAGGTTATTTACCAAACTGGTCTACGGAAATATTTGAAATTATTAAAATAAATAAAACATTGCCCGTTACTTATCAGTTGCAAGATTATACGGGCAAACCGATCGCCGGGTGTTTTTATTCCGAGGAAATACATAAAACTAATCACCGAAATGAATATTTAATCGAGAAAATTATACGTAGAAAGGGCAATCAAGTGTTTGTCAAGTGGTTGGGATTTGACGCGTCACATAATAGTTGGATAAAAGCCGGTGACCTTAAACTGTGAAAAATCATTTCAGTAGTTTAATACATTTCATATGGATAAGATGTTTATTGATGATGGATATTTTCAATAACTCGGTAGATGCACGCAGAAAAAATACCGTTTCCCACCTACAATCGAGTAACAAAACAATTGTATATGATGTAAAGCTACTGAAAACGGAAATAGTTAACCTGAAAAACAATATTTCAACTCTTCAAGAACGGATAAAATCATCGGAAGATAGTATACGGCAAAATAATAAGTCTCTATTGGACTCTGAAAGTCGTGTAATAACGCAAAAATAAAGAAATTAATAATATGAATATTAGTATTAGTAAAAATATTAATATGTGATTAATATTTTTATTTTTAAAAGTTATGTTTTGATTTAAGCGAAGTAGTTTAAATAAATTGTATCGGCAATCACAAGGGACACAAGCCTTGGATGATTGCCTCAAATATATTTATAAGTTATTAGAAATTTATCGATTATTTTAGCCTATGTTTTATCACTCTAAATTTGCGGAATCACCTTCCTCCTGATGGTCGGAGGGTTCTCGAGGTCGAGCTTCGAGAACGATCAAGTAAACTCTATAATATTATTATTGTTTAAATATGGATGCGCATGCACCTTACCTTGTCCGCAGCTGTCTATGGTTGCAGTCGACGTAACAAGGATAGAATTTATTAAATATTTTAGCACTCAAGAAAGAAATAACTAAACACTTTGACGAATTTCGTTATAGAAAAAAGAAACAGTAAAGTTGTCGTAGGCAATGTCCTTTGAGTGGTTGCGAGTAAGTCTGCTGTGCTCCTGCACTTGTCTGTCTGGGTGGTGCTCATGCACTTATATGTTTTGGATGTGCTCATGCACTTCTCGCTATGGAGGGTGCTCATGCACTGGTGAGAGGAGACGATTTTGGTCAGGCCCGCCAGAGTCATCGGCGGCCCGATCAAAGGTGTCGGTGTCCCCAAAGAAAATTGTCTTTTTCCCTGGTGAAAGCGACCCTGACCGGACCATCCCCCGTCTCCGGCGGCACATGAAAGAAGTTGCATGTGTTGCGCTGTACCGTTATAATCCCGTACAGTGTCCTGTACGCGACTAGATAATAGGAATCGTTCCAATCACCAGTGACATGATTTATTGGGGTTATTTTAGATTTTATTACATGCGTACGACAACTCGACCGTTATATATTTTATTAAATGAAAATAACGAATTTACAAAATTTATGATATGTAAATTTGAGCATATCATTACAGTCGTATTTCACAGCTATTCGATAATTATTCAGAGACCGCTACGTCGATCGGTATTACCAAGGGAGACGTTATTCGTGTTATCGATACAATTAGTCATATAACTCAGGAATTGGAGGAAAATTCTCTTTCGGAACACGGCTTGTTTATTGCACAGCTACACACACGTTTGAAGATTGTCGAGGAAAGTTATATTAAAAAAAAAAAGTTAATTACACTTAAACGAATCGGATCCGAGTTGTACTAGCGCTACTAACACTAAAATATACATATTATCGCGATATGTATAACACACACATATCTACGTATATACTTATATAAATACGTGATATCGGGAAACAATTTCAGTTGACCTTTATACACAATTGTGTTTGCTAGTCCTCACACTAACAATGTCATCGTCGGCTATTGTGGACATTCAGTGCGTTCTCGGTGCCGGCAATAAATACATGATAAAAGAAATGTCTGTAGTCGACACGGCGGAAACCTGGGCGAGCCAACACTGGATTTTTAAAAATTCAAACTCTAAACAGGACGACAAGAGCCGGAAAACTAATAAATGGCTCGAACGTAATTATCATCAACTATCCACGGGAGATGGTGATGTCGAGTACGAAGAAGTGGGCAGAATATTGAATTCACTGAAATTCGACTGCATTTACGTGAAGGGCGAGCAGAAAAAACAACTTCTCACGGAATATATACCACACGTCGCCGTAGTCAACATCGAAGACTTGGGTTGTCCTAGATTGGATCAAATATGTGATGGTGATGTGACTCTACCCCACTGTATTTTTCATATGGAGTTTAATCCTAAACAATGTACATTCTACAAAGTTTATGCCATACGTAAATGGTTCAGACATAACTCTTAAAAATATGTATTTTAATTCTACGTATGGTGCACGATGACTTTCGGCACGGCCGCAGCACAGCCAGTCACGGCATGGCCATTCACGGCACGGCCATTCACTGCACGGCCACTCACGGCACGGCCATTCACGGACACTCACGGTACGGTCTGGCATTGATATACTGTGCCGACTCAACATGGGATTCAGTTTAATATTAATGTATATAATTACTAGCGTGTACAATTATAAATTTATATTTTATTTAAATAAACATAATTATAATACAACAATGGGTGTATTTTTATTTTCATTATTATTCACATTGGTATAATATAATATACAAAATATAATATCACGCGCGTAGCGTGTAATGGCCGTACGCGCGCGTACGAATCCGACCGTCAGCAACAACACGTTTGTCGTCGAAACGATTAAGGGTCATTTTCATGGTCTTAATCGTTTTGACGCGGTGCTCGAACGATCGGATCGATACGTTTTCCCTATACGGTGTGTACGGTGCGTACGTGGGAAGTGGTATCGGAGTGAATTTCACGCCGGCAATGGCGGCGGTGCTAGCTGCCGCGGCATTCCCGTGTATCGTGTCGACGACCGATCGGGCCATCAGACGCGCACGCCGTCTCATCTCCACGTCCTTCCACTCATGGTCGTCGCCGAAGTCACCGTCGTCGAAATCGTCGTCGTCCGTGCCTAGCTCCTCGCTTTCGTCACCGTCACCAGCGTCGTCGTCGTCCTCGAACAGACAGCGCTTGTGGTCCTCGAACGTCATGTGATTTCGGACCACATGCTCTCGAATCCCCTTGGCCACAAGTTTTTCGTCCCCCTCGATTTTGTACGCGTAAGATTTCGCGCGGAGTGCGATGAATTCGTACATAGTACGCCCAGCCGTTTCGTCCTTGAACAATCCCGGTATTTTCTTACGCGTACCGACGTAGCAGGGGTGGGTGACGGGGAGATTCGAGGTGTCCATACGTTCGAGGAGTGCGGGGTTGTCCACCAGGTCCTTGTAGAAATCCTCCGTATGGATTCGATAGATCAGGGAGTCTATAAATAGGCATTACATACGTTATATATTATATGGGGTGTAAATAATATTATTTATTATTTTTTGTAAATAGGTACCTGTATCCATGTACAACAGTCTAATCGAATCGTTATAGTGCCGCCGCATCACATTGTAATGGTAATCATACATTAACTCCTTGCTTATTTCCAGGACGGCGAACCCTACGTATATAGGCTTGAAGAAACGTATGTCACTCATTTGCAAGGATACGGCGGCCAGATTCTCAGTGTATGTGGTAACGTGTTTGAAGGTGGGCTTGTTTATGAGTTTACGCATTCGTCGGGGACAGGACACCAATTCTATGGAAATACGGTTTCGAACGCATTCCATAGTTTTCCCTGAAAATTCATATAATAATATTATAGTATACAATGATAGTGTGTATGTATGTGTGAGTGTAATAACGACAGACTAATATTATATCGTTGAGATATACGTATTTACCGAACACAGCGTTGTTCAACAGTTTAAAGAAATCACGTTCAAATGCGTTGCCAGCCTTCTTTCTCATCTCCGTATTCAGATCGATAAGTAGTATGAAATAGCCGATTCTGGATCCCCCCCGCTTCACCACCCCCCGCCCATAAACGCGGCAGGTTGCGGCAGGCTGCGGCAGGCTGTGCGGCAGGCTGTGCGGCAGGTTCTACGTCACGACCACTACCCCCCGCGCGTATCGTGGCCCTATACCCCGCCCCGCCCCTATCCCCACCCCGCCCCACCACTATCCCCGCCCCACCCCGCGCGTATCGTGACCCTGTCCTCACCCCGCCCCGCGCGTATCACGACCCTATCCCCACCCCACCCCGCGCGTATCATGACCCTATCCCCACCACGCCCCGCTACCCGGCAATCCCCGCGGCCCAGGTCGCGGCACACCCCCCGCCCCAGCGTGCCGCCGCCGCCGCGTATCGTGGCCCTATACCCTACCCCGCCCCGCTACCGCGGCAAGCCGCGCCACCCCGTTACGTCATACATACTATATACATACTATATACATACATACATACATACATACTATATACATACTATATACATACATACATACTATATACATACATACATACTATATACATACATACATACATACCTATATATATATATATATATATATATATATACCTAGCGTATTTCCACGTGCATGAGGATACTGCGGCGCCCTACATCATTGACCTTCAAACATAGCCATATAACAGTGGTTCCCACCCTTTTTGGATTCGTCACACACTATTATACGTATATGCATTCATATCTATTACATTTACCAGGATACCGGGTTAAACACTATAATGTGCTTTATTATATATATATAAAATTTGTCATTTATTCAACCAACATACATAATATTATATAAGTTAATCATACAGTATTATAATGAACATTTGGTATATAATATAATATGTTATCCGACGACATCATACGATTCTGTTTTACATTGGCGTTTATGAATCGCATTTTTAGCATTCTCAATAAATTGTGCGCCCTTATATAACAATACATAAACGCATTCGGGATTGTGCATGGCGTGTTGTTGCCAAACTTCGTCATTTTTCTCCCATTCTGATAGTAATAGACCGCAGTAGTAGCATTGAACCAAGTCTCCCGTCCCACTGTAAGTGAATCCGCATTCGGCGAGCGAATACTTATCTTGATATGAGCGAAGAGGATGCGAATCGAATGTTTTCAACCTTGATAGAAAAGTTGAATACTCGGGATATTCTGGGACTGAGTTCTCCTGTACCGTCCACACTAGTGTCTGACAATCGACGTTACATTTTAATAAATTCATGTTTGTAATAGAGCGTTTAAAATAATTGTGTATTTTAAAACGTAAATAATACAGTGTAACGACGGTTAACATGTAGAAAGACACTCCTGTCTCGTACGATGCCTTGAGAGTAACTGCAGCTGCTGCTGCTGCTGCTGCTGGCTGTGCAGTTCGTAGGCATTGCAAAGAGATAATAAATACAAATTAAAATAACAAAATAGTATTATCTACATCGTTATCAACTCCACAGTTGTGTTATCGTTGTGTGTTATCGTCAAACGCGGTAATGTTATGTAACACACATGTCCTTACTGTGATTTAAAATTAAGCACCCCCCATTACCACCACCACCACCACCACCAGCACTACCCCCGCTATTCGCCCCTAGTGGTCAAATATTCCTAAGACATTTACATATAATACTTAGGAATATCGAGCGGGACTTGACGCTGTCGTACATGATTTCTAGTCAGTGAGTTACCAGTGTCCGTCAACGACGTGTATACTTGTATTTTTTTTTAAACTGTAGACGTGTTTAATTTTTCCAAAATGTTTAACTGTGCGATATGTGGAAAAGTGTACGTTTATAAGCGTGATCTGAACAGACACGCTAAAATCCACGACGGATCAAAGAATACGTGTGGGATTTGCCGCAAGACATTCACTCGGAGGAACGCACTCAGTATTCATGTACAAAATTCCCATAGTAAGTACATTGAATATTTGCTTTAACTCGGGGTTATTAATTAAATTATTTTAAAAATAGAAATTGCAAAAAATACACCAGAATTCGAGAACGCCGTTCAAATAACTGGTGCAATTGGTAAATAATGTTTTTCCCCTATTAATTATAATAATATCGACAATATTTTAATATCTTAATTGTCCGTATTAGTTCGTGATACAGTAATAAACTGGGCACCCCCTGCAGCGACACCACCGCCACCGCCATCACCACATGCTGACCCAGTTTCCCTATCTCCAGAGCCTTTCTCAAATAGTCATACAACGGTAACATCTTCCCCGCTTCAGCCCTCATCATACGAGCGGATGCCGGCCATCACGTGCCGACCTACCGTACACCCGCCTCTCGTCACAGACACTTCCGACCCCACCTCCGCTGCCGTCAATGCCGTGCACAATAGATCGGGTCCAGCGCCATCGCCTCCGCCCGTACAGCAATGCGTAAACCATGTCGAAAATAGTCGAAAAAATATTAAGCGGAAAAAAGGTCGCATGAATACGGTTAATACGTCGGGCTTTATCGAAATCGAGTCATCGCTAAATCGGACGGTGGTATGGTATTTCAGGAAAAATGTAGAAAACATCCCCAGTTACCGTGCTTTCCTCCATGCGATAGAGGGCGAATTGGTGGAAAAATTACGCGAATGCGTACGCGATCACCCGATAAAATATAATCTTAAACTAGAGGCCACCTACCTCGTGCCTAACGTGGATAATACCGCACAAAATCGTGCGTTTAAAACGTCGGCCAGGGAATTGTTTGTGCATAGTAATATCGACGGTTTAGTAGATCGAGATTTTACGACGCTACTCGCCGAAGAAGACGCGTATCAAGGTAAAGGCAGCGGCTTCGCTTTATCGAGCATCGACGGTTTACTTTTAGGAGTGTACGAATACACACCTATGGGGGGCTCCTCCTTTCTACCACTGCCTGCGAGTATCGCGAAACGAAAGGCTGTGATAAATCCGGAAAATATCGATGAGAATTGTTTCAAATGGGCGGTGCTTGCGAAACACGTTCGGGGCAATAACCGCGGGCGCGTAAACGCAAAATATTTTAACGAAGAACACCGCTATGATTTTTCAGCACTGTCCGCCCCCACCCCCGTCTCGCAGATTAAATTATTTGAGAGGTCAAATCCCGGTACTTCCGTAAACGTTTACGGCGTACGAAATTGTAGAAATAAAAATAAAAATAAAAATTCGACATCGCAGTCGGCCGTGTATCCCTTGCGTGTTGTAGACTCTGAGAGCGAAAACCATTTTGACTTGTTGTTGCTAAACGGTGGCAAGGAAGGTAAAAAAAATCATTACGCGTTAATAACAAATTTTTCTAGGCTCGTTAGTCGGCAAAAAAATAATCGTGAGCATCGTTATACACATGTAAAAAATGCTTTACCACTTTCGACGACCAGCCTCTAAAATACAAACTACACGGTGAGCAGGCGCTGGCTAGGCATCGTTTGACATGTGGCACGCACAAACCCGTATTGCCTCTGTTGCCTAAAGAGGGGGACACGCTCGAGTTCAACTCGTGGCGGAAAACAGAGCGTCTACCGTTTGTGGTGTATGCAGACTTCGAGGCGTTACTTTTGAAGTCGTCACAAAAATATGGGACTAATACCGAGGTGATGCACAAACACCATCCTATGAGCTACGGGTACCTAGTTGTTGCGGCGGAGGGGGTACCGGTAGAGTTATTTGAACAGTTTGGCATTCCGAGAGCCCCGGTCATTTTCCGTGGGTCGGTAACCGAAGACGATGTGGCCAAGAGATTTGTCCGCGACGTTCTCAATGTGGCTGAGCGAATATGTAATTTGTACAAGACGGTCAATGTACCCATTATTATGAGTGATGTGGATTGTCGCCTGCATGCAGACAAGATGTCGTGTGACTTGTGCAAGGCGAAATTTACCAAACGTAACTGTAAAGTTGCACATCATGACCACCTTTCCGGTCGTTTTTTAAAAACGTTATGCAACACGTGTAACTTGAAATTAAAAACGCCCAAGTTTGTGCCGTGCTTTTTTCATAATCTTTCAAATTACGATGCACACTTTATCGTTGAGAATATGCCTAGTTGTGATAAAGCGATTTCTGTGATAGCGAGTAGTGAAGAAAAGTTTATCACGTTCACTAAATACATAAACAATACGTTCTCCGTCAAGTTTATCGATACGTGCCGATTCATGGCATCGAGTTTGGCAAACTTGGCGGAGAACCTAACGACCGCGAACTTTGAAAAGTTCCGATAAGTCTCAAAAGTATTTAGTGCAGAAGAGATGTCGTTGGCCACACGGAAAGGTGTATATCCCTACGAATACACAGATTCGTGGGATAAATTGTGTGAAACTTCCCTACCACCTAAAATCAATTTTTATAGTGCATTGTCCGAAAGTCACATAAGCGAAGCGGACTACGAGCACGCGACGCGGGTGTGGAATCATTTCGGTTGTTCGACTCTCGGCGCTTATAGTGATCTATATTTGAAAATAGACGTACTCATAAGCGCCGATGTATTCGAAAATTTCAGGGACATTTGCATGTCAACGTATCACCTTGACCCTGCACATTATTTCACGGCTCCGGGATTTAGCTTTGACTGTATGTTGAAATACACGTCGGTAAAACTGGAACTGCTCACGGACTTTGATCAAATATTGTTTCTGGAATCCGGTATGAGAGGAGGTCTAGTTCAGGCGAGTAAACGGTACGCTAAGGCTAACAATCCTAAAACGCCCGAATACAAACCCGATGAGCCTATCACACAGCTCATATACTTAGATGGTGATTATACTTTTTTTTTTTTTTTTTTTTTTTTTTTTTTTTTTTTCCGTTTGAACCGACAGCAGAGGAGGATCTGTGTGAACACTACTACTCCTCTGCTGCCATCGTTTATTAATATTAATAAAAACATTAATACATGCACATTCTTAACATATAACTAATTATGGTTGCTTCACCTTAAAAATAACATTAATACAATAGGTACAATACAATGTAATACAATGCGATACAATAATAAAGTCAGTCAGTTGGAGCGGCTGCCACTGGATTCGCTCTTCGTTCGGCCTCAGCTACCCTTTCATCACGCTCCTTGCAGCTTAAAATGTTGTCAACCATGTCATAAAAGGACTGAGTGGCACGTTGGGAGGCAGCCCGTAGCCGGTCGTTCTCGCTGAACGGGACATCAGAGGGGCCGCACAGCAAATCCTGAACGTCTCCCGGAGTTATATTTCGGTTACCAACAAACATCTTCACTGGCAGCCGAAGCGGATCCCAGTAAGCACAATCAAATATCGTGTGTTCCGCAGTGTCCTCAGGGTGTTGGCAGTACAGACAAGCCGCATCAGGAGCGCGCTTCATCCTGTGTAGGTAATACCTGAAACACCCGTGTCCAGTAAGAGCCTGTGTTACATGAAACGTGAGGTCTTTGGGGCATCTTTTCGTCCATCTCATCAGGTCCGGAAGAATCGTGCGCGTCCAGGCGCCTCCAACACCCCGACTCCATCTGTTCGACCAGGCAGCCAGCAAGATGTCTCGCTCTGCTCTCCGGATTTCATCCTTAGAATCAGCTCTGTCCGGGTCGTCAAGTTTACTTCGGACTCTTTTGCGTTCCAAAGCAAGAAGATCACCCGGAGGAGTTCCCGCCAGAAATAAGGCTGCCTCAGCCGAGACTGTGCGGTAGGCCCTCGTGACTCTGAGAGCCGCAATCCTCTGTGCCCGGATCATAAGGTTTCGACAGATAGCGTACTTGCATGCTCTTTCCGCCCACGTTGGACAGGCGTACAGCAGCCTGCTGTTCACCACAGACATTAGCAGCGTTCTCTTAGCCTGTGAGGGTCCTCCAAGGTTGGGCATGAGCCGTCCTATAGCCAGCGCTGCCTGGGACGCCTTCCCCGAAACAGTAGTGAAGTGTCCACTGAAAGTAAGGTGCGAGTCCAGATGGAGTCCCAGGTATCGCAATTTCCTTAACAAAGGAACTGTGTGACCCCCTACAACGAAAACCGGATCCCGATACGCCCACTTCTTAGTCAGCATGATGGCCTCTGTCTTGTGCCGTGCTAGTTGAAGTCGTCGTGAGCGCCCATCCAGCCATCAATAGCGTCTAATGTGGGGTTGACCACCTCTTCCAAGGTGTCTGAAGTCTCTCCAACTGCGAGTAGGGCTAGATCATCTGCGAAGCCGACAAGCTGAACCCCCTCCGGAACGTCCATCCTGAGAATGTCATCATAGAATACATTCCACAATGTGGGGCCGAGGACCGACCCCTGCGGAACACCCCCTGTGACCGGCCTGTCAATGCTGTTCCCATCGGTTGTTCTAATGGTAATTGTACGATCCTCCATGTATGACCGTAAAATTTTTAGGAGGTATCGGGGGACTCCTCTGCGTCGAAGAGCCTCATCCACGTGCTTCCATGGCGCAGAGTTGAAGGCATTCTGAACGTCGAGTGCCACTAGGACGCATAGTTCCTGATTTCTTGAGGGTCCATGATTGGCCCACTTAGCCAGGTCAAGAACCTTTTTGATGGCGTCCTCGGTGGAGCAACCCCTTCGGAAGCCAAACTGGTTGATACTGAGTCCACCAGCCCTCTCTAAGTGATCGTTAAGCCTGAGTAGGAGGATCCTCTCAAATAATTTCCCAGTGGTGTCTAGCATGCAGAGAGGCCGAAAGCTAGATGGATTAGATACTGGCTTGTCCGGTCCTTTATGAAGAAGTAGGAGTCTGGCCCTTTTCCACCTAACAGGAAAAACTGACTCACTTAAACATCTATTGTACATTTTAACAAATATATCGGGGGACCTATTGGCAATCAGCGAAAGCATCTCATTAGGAATCCCATCCAGCCCGGTCGCTTTACCCCTTGACAGTCGTGAGACTGTTAGCCTGGACTCCTCTGTGGTTATAGGTGGGCACTCATTACCATGATTTAAGTTGTAACCTTCGGCAGTGGTGGTTGGAAAGCTAGGATCTACTTGGCTATCCATCGGCACACATTGCCAATTGATAATTGGCATAGTGGGAAATAGGTGATCAGCAATCTCGTTTTCGCGTCCTATTGCAGCTAAACCTGGTGGCTGTCTGCCCAGCCGCCCCGAAACAATTCTGTATGGCACACCCCAGGGATCGTTATCTACCGATGCGCAAAGAGCAGCCCAGCTAAGCTTCTGTGACTTACGGATGGAAACGCGTAAAGCCTTGCGTGCCTCTCTGAAGGCAATTCTTTCCGCTGTACTGCCATCAGGGCCTTGTCTCTTAACCACTCTGAGATATATGCGCCTATTCCTTATGCATTTGGCTCTAAGGTCGGCAATCTCATGGTTCCACCAATGAACTGCTTTCCATTTGTGGGCTCCGTAGACTCTTCTGGGCATACAAGAATCGCAGGCATTAACCAGATAGTTGTTGAGAACCTCTGCTGCGTCATCCACCGAAGCAGGCTCCTCCAAAACCGGTGGTCCCTCATCCAACTTTCGAGAGAGCGCAGCATAATCGAGCTTACGTGTGGCCCATCCTAGATGTACACCCCGTCCCATGGGTACGTTATCGTTAAGTGTTCGCGAGTAGGGAATGAGGTTGAATGTGATGTAGTTGTGGTCGCTACCGGAATAGTCATCGAGGACCTCCCAGTCCACTACCTCGTAGGGGCCCGGGCCCGAGAAGGTTACATCAATGACCGAAGAAGACGCCCCTCTCTGGAAGGTAGGGTGGCTTCCAACGTTGTTGGCCCAGAGTCCAAGACTTGCGGCAAAGGATTCAAGAGCTTCTCCTTTACTATCATCTACACTAGAGCCCCAGTACGTGGACTTAGCATTAAAGTCACCAGCAACCAGGAGAGTTTCATTCTCTCTTTCCCCCTGTCTTATAGCTTGTTCAAGACCATCCAGGAATCCCTTAAAGGCATTCAGGCGGTCCTCTGCAGAGTCGCCGTTGGGGGTCCAGTAGCAGCTGAATGCTCTAACATTCCCAAATCGGAGCCATGCAAAGCCCGGGCCAGAACCAGTCTCCTCCGCCACAATGCCCGCAATGGTGGTCAGTGCTATTGAGCACCTCCCGTCTGAACTAGAAGCCCAGCTGGGGTGGTTACATGGGGATCTGTTGTGCTCACTGAGGATGAGGAGGCCAATGTCCATGTTCAGCACGGTTCGGGAAAGTAGCTGTTGGGCAGCCCAGTCGGTGTGGAGGTTGATTTGCAAGCAGTGAATCATTGCTTCGAGCGTGATCCATCTCCGCTGGCTTCCCGCCGAGACTGCGCTTGCGAATTGTGCCCAGCAAGTATCTTGAGCGCCTCCTTCCTGGCTTTGCACATACCTGAACCTGGCTTATGTTCAAAACGTTCAATGCCTGCTCTCTCGCATGCAACACATCGGTCCTTTTCCGCCAAACAGTCTTTAAGTTCGTGTCCTGGTTCTCCACAGCGTCTGCAATTCAACGATAAGTCGGGCCCGGAACAATTATCACTCCGATGACCGAATCCGTGACATCTAAAGCACTTTTCGGGTTCAGGACGCCTAGGACGAACGCGGCACATTGTCCATCCAATAGGGACGCGAGTTACAATAGCGGCAGAAGCTCTAGTCATTCTGGCGGTAGCAATTTGCTGGCCGGACATGGTGGACCAAAGGCCAGTGATTTGAACTGCCTGTCGTTCGCAAATTGCAGCTTGGTCATCTTCGGATCCGGGTATTGCCGCCCGCAATGCCGAAAGAACCTCACCCTCGGTCGTCACTGCGTCGAGGTCAACAATCTCAACAACAGTAAACTGGCTAAGCTGTGACACTCCTCCAACCGCATCACCCAGCCTGGTGGCTATGGCCGACGACAATTTCTGGGCTGCTACTACAGATCCCGCACCTTTGGCTAACTCAACCAGCAAGTGCCCATCCCTGGTTTTGCGCATGCCAGTAACCTGAGCTCCCAGCTCAACCAAGTTCACCTCGCTGTTATTCCTTACTGCACGAACGGTGTCAGCGTACGACGAGCCGGCAGCCACCTTGACTAAAACCGCCGGAGGCTTAGCCCTGAACTTCGCCCCAGTCCTCATAGGTATAGGAAGGCCCATTGCTCTTCCACTGTGCGGAGCTGCAGTTGCTTTCCTGCCAACAACTTCCCTCCACCCTTCGCCATCCGTCTCCATCGCCGAATCAGCTCCAGTATCGGCATGATTTTCCACTGCTGATGGCCCCCGTGCACCTGCCTTGGCTGCGCGACGTCTTGACGACTCCTTCTTCCGGCGCTCCTGCTCACTCTCCCACCAATTAGGAGTCAGAACGGTGTCAGTTCCGACGTCCACCATCTCCGGCCTGCTGAGGCCCTTGTCCACTGAGCCGGTCACTAGTACATCTCTCAATTTCTTAGCTGGGGGGAGAAGTGGTGATCTCAATTTACCCTTTTTTGTTAGCATCGGAGCCACGGTGTCATAGATATCTTCAAGCAACTTCATGAGTCGGTTGGACGCCGATTTATCGCCCCCTGATCTCACTTCGTTCATTGCTGTTTTTAGCGAAGATTTTATGTACGCCAGTCCAGCCTCAATCTGGTTCTCACTGCCCCCCACAGTGGAGGTGAGTGTGGGGATTGTGCACTTTCTTTTAATACCCATCACTGGTGTCGTTTCCCCGTCGGTACACGGTCTAGCGCCCACCGGTCCGGGACTTGGTGGCCCAGCCATCCCGGCACCCGAGACACCAGATTCAATTTCCATGACGTCATCATCGACCTCGAGGTTGCCGTGATTCATGCTCCTGCGGCTCAGAGCTTTCTAACTACGCGTCACCCTGTATAATATACAGTGTGCAGGTAGTCTGAGCGGTTCCGTGTGCTATTTGTTTATATAGCTGTTTCAGCTGCGCGCCGCCCGAAATCGCGATAACGAGCTCGGCGATAGCGGCGACGACCGTTCGCCGGTTGACCTTTGGCCGACCGCGGGCCGATAAGAAAAGTAGTAAATGTTACTCTTACCTTAATCAGTAGTCGTACAAACCTAACTTAAAACTGCCCTTATGGGGAAAGTTCTTATAGGACCGACTCAAAATCGACACCGATCCTCGCGCGCACTTTTCAGGCACCTCTAGGTACAAAAATCACAAAAAACTGTTAACAATTGTCAGCTGGAGGCGCAATAGTATTAGAACAGTGCTATTACGCATGCTACCACTAAGACAGCCACCGCTGAACTGAGATGGTGATTATACTTAAATATAATAGTGTGTGTGTGTGTGTGTGTGTGTATATTAATTTCTGTCTTGTTATATATCTAGCAAATAATTTATACGGATATGCGATGTGTAAGTACATGCCTATCGGCGACTTCGCATGGTACTCGGGCAACCCCGAAGTCGCGCTAGCTCAGCTTGAGTGGATGAGAGAGACGGACGATGTTGGGAGAGTTTACGAGGTAGATATTTCATACCCACAAAGTCTACACGATGCACACAATGATATGCCGTTTTTACCACACGCCAGCATACCAAACGGGTCCTCCGTCCGAAAGTTGATGGTCACATTTCTACGAAAAGAAAACTACGTGGTGCACTATTTAAATTTGAAACAGGCCATGGCACACGGCGTAATCGTCGAAAAGGTGCTTATTATTATTATTATTATTACTTATAACATATTCATATATATATATATATATCGTATAGGTGCATCGAGTGCTGGAATTTCGCCAATCGCCATGGTTAGCCCCGTACATCAATTTAAATACGGAGATGCGTCAACGGGCGAGTAATAAGTTTGAAGAACAGTTTTTCAAAGATCTTAATAACTCTGTGTTTGGTAAATTAAATTATTTCTACGCTGCCAAAATGTAATATTATTATTATTGTTATTTTACGTGTATAGGGAAAACCATGGAGAATATGCGGAAACGATATAAATTGGAGCTTGTATCGCGTGCCGATAGGTTGCGTAAGCTTATTAACAACCCGACGTTCAAGCACTGCACCGTGTATAATGAAGATCTCGCGGCAGTGACGTTACACGGTAAAGAGATCGATTTCTGTAAACCTATCTACATAGGATTTTCGGTACTCGAGGTTAGCAAAGTTCTGATGTACGGATTCCACTACGATGTCATGAAACGACACTACGGCGATAAGATCGAGCTGCTATACACCGATACTGGTGCGTATATAAAATTAATAAAAAAAAATATATATATATATTTTTTTTAAATGTTATAGATTCGCTATTGTACCAAGTAACAACCAACGATTTTTACGACGACTTGGTGGGTGCCCCGAGCTTAATGCGATACATGGACACATCGAATTTACCACCTGATCACAGGTGTTTCACAACGTTGCGTAAAAGGATCCCGGGGCTTTTCAAAGACGAGGCTAATGGACGAACCATTTTTGAATTTGTCGCGCTCCGCGCCAAATCTTACGCTTTCGATGTGGAACACAAAGTCTCCATTCGTGCGAAGGGCGTTATGAGACATGTGATAAAAAACCATCTAACACTGAACGATCATAAACGATGTTTGTTCGGCAATGATACCGATGACGACGACGACGACATCGAACTAGGTGTGCACGCGAGTAAGCTACTAGCCAGAGATTCCGCGTGTCAAGTTGTCGAACGCATACACCGCGACGCATCATCTCTCACACCGTCACCACCGCCATCTGAACAGCGACCTTATGAAGCGTATACGCCGTATAGGGAGAACGTGTCTATCCGGTCTTTTAAACATCAAGTGTATACGGTGAAAACAATGAAGTTATCATTAAATAGAAGGGATGATAAACGTTACGTTCTCCCTGACCGTGTGCACACACTCGCGCACGGACATTATAAAATTGTGTAAATTATTTTTAAAATGTAAATAAATGTCATTATTATAATTGTCACTTTAAATGCAAATAAATTTTATTATAATTCTCACTTTAAATGCAAATAAATATCGTTATTATTATTATTATTTTTATTATTGTTATTATTATTATTATTATTATTATTATTCTACCCTCAGCCTGTTTACTGTTACATTGCATAACGATATACATGTGTCTTCAATACGAGTTTATACCCCCGTATACGTATCCCCACGCATACGTATTGTGATAAGAAATCAAAAAGATTTGATGGAATCATGTATCGCTCGTGTATCACTTGCAGTCAGTCGTTCAAGTGCAGTCTTACGTTCTTAAACGAAAAATATGTCAGAATCATTTTTCAACATTCTTAATCGGAAAAAAACAGATATGTCGGATTCATTCTTCAGTACGCCGAAAAAAAAATTTGACGCTAAGACGACAGGAGCAGAGCGAAGCATGGTAAGTTTTTCAACTAACGTTTTCACGTTTTTATTAAATTTTATTTTATTTACAGTCACCGGATTTATTTCCTGACACCTACAATCCGGCGGGCTATGCGCTACGAGTCGTAGAACATGGGGACCAGGATCAGAGTCATTTATTCGGATTCGAGGCCGGACAGCGCTTTCCGTGGTCGACACCCGCCGCGGACTCACTGAACATTCTGGAACTTTTATCAACTGAATTTCCCCGTGACAACGAGATACTAAGTAAGTCATAATATATATTTTTATTTTTTTTAAATACTACCGTTTTTAACTCCGTATATCATATAATTTAGATGATGCGCAATCTTTTCACTGGAGTCATACGGGCTGGCCAAGTAGTGATGATGATGATGATGTAGCCTGTTACAAAATACTACATTGGAAGAAGGTGTTGTTATCAAGATTCGACCTAGATTCTATGTAGTATTTTATTTATTTTATGTGAGAATAAAATATTCTTAAATATTAAATTTTTTTTTTTTTTTTTTGCCCTATATAACAAATAAGAATATTATTATTTATACTACCAACCTTTATATATATATATATATATATATATATATATATATTATATGCATAATATAAAATAAATTATGCAACACATTCATAAAATATTTCAAAACACCATTTTCCGAAAACCGCTTGGTTTTTTCGTCTAAAAACATTAATATTTCTAAGTGTAAATAAAATATCAGAATATTCTTATTTACTTAGATATTAAAATGTTTTTTTCAAAACCGACTTATTCCAAAACGGATAATTGTATATTATAATACAACTTGTTAAATGTGTATTATATACCAACCTTTGTAAAATACGCTTACATTTGTTTTTTAAAAAATTATAGGATTGAAGATAAATTAATATAAACAAGAATTAAGAAAAAAAAATTTTTTTTTTTTTATTAGTGTTTTAAATTATTCAAAATCAATGTTAAAACGACCGCGGTTTTTCCCTTTGTATATTAGCGATACCGGCGGCACGTTCCCTGCGTTATATGCATTTATTTCTTCGGCGCTCAGCGATATCGACTTGGGTAAAAATACGTTGATGGCCCCATCCGTGTCCGGATCCCTCAATGTGCAGGTGATCGAAGTTCCAAATTTAGTATTGACCTCCTTCATTGTAGTGACCGGATACGGCACATTTAGTCTTAAATCCGCGATCGATGCATTTGTCACATTTGTCTGTTGCTTAAGTGCCGATAAGAATGCCATTTTAAACTGAGAACAGAAAAAAAAAAAAAAATGTTAGAAAAAATTAATTTACTCCGCGACTGCGCATTATATGCGCCTAGGCTCTAATTATTTACTAACAGAATAATAATTACAGGGATGTCAAGAATGTTATTTTAAACTAAGAAGAGAAAAAAATGTTAGAAAAAATTAATTTACTCCGCGACTGCGTATTATAAGAATGTAATTTTAAATTAAGAACAGAAAAAAAATTAATTTACTCCGTGACTGTGTATTATAATATGCGCTAGGCTCTAATTATTTACTAACAGAATAATAATAATAATAATAATAATTAAATAAACTCACTTTATCTGCGGTAGTCTGCTTACGGAAAAAACTTTGGCTCGGAGCGATGCGGCGATGACAATCTTGCTGATGGTAACTGGTAAATGCGATGGTTACAGAACTAAAATATAAATACCACAAATTAATATTGTTTAATAAATAAATAAATAAAAAAATTTAATATTGAGGTAACTACGATCGCGTAATAAGAATTATTAAATAAATAAATAAAATAAACTCACTTTATATATTGTACAACAAGGAGACGGCGTTCAAAATCAAGTGCACTGACTGTTAGCGGAGATGATGTAAGGACGAGATGACTGCTTCGTTCAGGGAAAAAAACACGACTGATCATCGTCCGGTGAGCATTAAGCTCCAGCATTTAAAATAATTTTCTTTATCAGTACACGCGCCTCCCTCTACTATAATGCCCAACATAGGGCAAGACGAATGATATGCTCGCATTATATAATATTATAATATAGTTTGAAGGCTAGAGAAAATAAGACGGACCGCGTCTAAGGGTCGCGTTGTCTCGGACGCGGGCGGCCAATGCGCCGACCGTCATCGGGATAACGCACATCCAGATGACGATTATGAATACAATTATTTGTGGGAAAATACCCTTTTTACGGTAAACCGTTATTCAGAGATCGTAATAATATCGCTTATAGAAAAGAAATTATATTATTCCATGTATTATTTAAAAAGGATAGGTCTCAGAATGTGCGTGTGAACCTAGTCACAGCAGGCACAAGTCGAGTATATTATGTATAGAGTTATGTGTGTGTGTGTGTGTGTGTGCGCGCTCGCGCGTAATAAAAGTCAATATACGCAAACATGATAATGTATAAATATATGTTTATTTTGAAAATATAATATATAAAGCACTTAAATTACATAATATATTATTTTTACATATTATTTTTAAACCATGTTAGCAATACAAAAACTCTATTATATGTACACTGTGTATAATCTAAATCCTTATGATATATACAGCACGGCAATCTTAGTTCGCGATGTATATTTCCGGCTGTACGCGCAGGTTGTAGTTGATTGAGCCTCGGACACTCTAAATCCGTCCCCATCTCGATGATTTTGACTCGCGGAATGAAATCTTGAATGATCACACGTTTTTCCTCACCTTTCACGTAAATGCATTCGAAATTCAGCGATTTTAAAATCCTGCCGATTTCCGAGTACTCTACGTCCCCGCAATCCAATGACAGTTGGTGATAGTTTCGAAAAAGCCACATGTTCACGGCTTTGCTTTTGGCTGAATACGGTGTTTGAGTGTGTTTGAAAATCCAATGCTGGCTAGCCCGGCTGTTTATGTCTACTATAGACATTTCTTTTATCAAATATTTTGAATTAGCGCCTAGTATGCATTGAATATCGAGAATAGCTGTCGCCATCGTTCAAGTCCCCGCGCACGTTTATATAGTATTAGCGTCTAACTGGCTCTCGTGTCCAATGCTAACTGATCGACTGACAATACACTCTTTTTTTATGGTAATTATATCGGCGTTTGCGAGTGACAAGCCGGCTTTCAAATCTGCGATATTTTTATTTATAATCCCTATAGATTCTATAGCGGCAGAAATTTTAATATTATTTTCTAAAAAATATTTTTCGATTTTCGCATCATTTAGTTTGATTAGATTAACATTCAAATCAAGTTCTTCGTTAAATTTTTCACTCATGTCCGCGATTCTCTTATCTACACGGCTAGCCGGCGAGCTACCGAACACGTCCATGGTATCGTGATAACTACATTTATATTTTAAGATCCGACTTATTTATCCAACTATTATGTTCGTCCGTGAAACCAAGCCAACGGACTAAAACACGACGGCCCTTAGTGCGAATAACTTTTTCCACCAGATAATCTTCGGGGAGTTTTGTTTTGCGTAGTTCTTCGGTGTAAAAACCGCCAGCTATCGGTCTTCCCGTATAGTCTTGAAGGATAAATGTACTGGGTGTAGTCTTGTTCACTTTAATAATTGTAAATATTTCCGTAGACCAATTTGGTAAATATCCTTTGGTGAAGACACCCTTGTACACACTAATGCGAACCTTATCTCCCACTTTAAATTTTATTTTCTTCGTTTCCACCATGGGGTACTCTAATTTTACACAGGACGGGTTCGCGTCAGCTTGTATTGGGGTCATCCTGATGGTGCGATGCATCGAATTATTATAGTCATGGATTAACATGGGTAAAATCGATGTCCAAACGCGCGAGCCACTGGCGGTAAAATGTTTAAACATCCGCTCTTTTAACGTGCGATTAAAACACGTACATTTCACCAGCCCCCCCAAGTTACAAAACCGTTGTTTTTTCTTCACCATTAATTAGTGTGGAATTAGTGTGAATTTGTGCGAATATTTTCAGAATTTGTGCGATTAAAAATTTTGGACAAATTCAAAAAAACTTTGGGGGGGCTGGTGAAATGTTCGCTGGCCCCCCCCCCTAAGTGTAATTAATCGACTTTTCTGGATTTTTTTTTTACCAAAAATTAGTGCGCCATTAGTGTGAATTTGTGTGACAAAAATCGAAATTTTTCGAGCTACCCTTAACCCCCAAAATAACGTTTTACAGTTTTGGCCATTTCCCCAGCCCCCCCTCGAGGTCGAAAATCCGGCTTTTCTGGATTTTTTTTTTAACAAAAATTAGTGCGCCATTAGTGTGAATTTGTGTGACAAAAATCGAAATTTTTCGAGCTACCCTTAACCACCAAAATAACGTTTTACCGTTTTGGCCATTTCCCCAGCCCCCCCTCGAGGGCGAAAATTTGACTTTTCTGGATTTTTTTTTTTACCAAAAATTAGTGCGCCATTAGTGTGAATTTGTGTGACAAAAATGGAAATTTTTTGAGCTACCCTTAACCACCAAAATAACGTTTTACCGTTTTGGCCATTTCCCCAGCCCCCCCTCGAGGGCGAAAATTTGACTTTTCTGGATTTTTTTTTTAACAAAAATTAGTGCGCCATTAGTGTGAATTTGTGTGACAAAAATCGAAATTTTTCGAGCTACCCTTAACCACCAAAATAACGTTTTACCGTTTTGGCCATTTCCCCAGCCCCCCCTCGAGGGCGAAAATTTGACTTTTCTGGATTTTTTTTTTACCAAAAATTAGTGCGCCATTAGTGTGAATTTGTGCGACTATTTTCAGAATATGTGCGACACCCGTTATACTCAGAAACATCAATAATTGGTTTTTTGATTTTTTTGCATTTTCCCGGGCCCCCTTAGGAAAAAATAATAAATTTAGAAGAGGAATTACAATTATGTTCTTTTTAGTGAATCATCGTCATCAATATTAATTATAAACTTATTGTATAATTTTAATTTGCCTTCGATTCTTTGATTTATATTTATTTAAATCTCATATTTTAGTATAATTTCATCATTGTTTTTTAAAACTTAATAGGTGGTTAATTATTTAAAATTTTTAATTTATTCATGTACCTACTGTTATTGATGAGACTAATGGTTTTGAATTGAGTAAATAAAATAAAAATAAATTTGGTATGTATAATAATTAATATTATATATTATTATAATTAATGATTTTATAGTGGTTCGTTACGTGATATCAGTTACCTGTTATTTATATTCGTTAATTGTTACTTGTGCCTAATCGTTTTTCCTTACAAAATAGTTAGAGAAAAATATTTTTTGGGAATGACATATCGATTATATATTTTATTGTTATTTGACTTTGTATTCAACTTTCAAAATAAACAAAAATTATTTTGTAAATTTAAATTTAGAGACAATATTTAGACAAATTGATATGTCATTCCCTAAAAAATATTATTCTCTATCTATTTTGTAATAGGTGATTTTACTTGTAATAGGTGAAGATTACTTAAATACATAGAAAAAATGATTCTGCGTAATTGTGTTTTGTCCATGTTGCGCGTGGGCCAGAGAGAAAACAAATAGTGCGGTGACATCCTCTTAAGAGGACCTCGCACCTGCATGTGTTGTCTCCGTCTTACACACGTACAACATACCCAATAATTTTCGTTGTCAAGTTTTCAATAGCGTATGGTCAGTTTTGATATTAGAGTGAATTAACTTATTATCAAACTTTTAGATAACAACATTATCTGTGTTCTCTTGTTGGTTTCTTACGATATTTTAATTTTCAAGTGAGTTTTGAATATGTAAAATATTAGTATTTGAAAATGCTCATAACTCACTTAAAAATTAAAATATCGTAAAAAACCAACGAGAGAACACAGATAATAATGTTACCTAAAAGTTTGATAATAGGTCAATACACTCTAATATCAAAACTGACCATACCCTAGTGAAACTTGCGAACGAAAATGTGCTATGTTGTACGTGTGTAAGACGGAGACAACACATGCGGGTGCGACGTCACTGGTTATGTCATGTTTATCACGATCATGAACTAACAATAGCATTGCCCTGTCAACGTGCGGGTTTAAAATAAACACAATCAATTTTTCCTTATCTAATCAAAAAAAAAAAGATATTTTTATTTTATCGGTTATGTCAATTGTCAATTATCAAATCGTTTTATCAATGCTTTTTTATTTCTAATATTTTTATGATTACGTTTTAAATGTAATGCTGAAAATTGTTGCTGTTCATAATACTTAAGTTTTAATGTATTGGTTAACTTTTGTTTTTTATTGATTTTTATAAAATGGCTGGAAGAAAGCCCGCTGTTCCACCTTCTCAGATTATAGATGCCGTGTTATTGTTTAAAGATAATGTGATTAATCATGAAAATGGAAGTATGTTTTACCATATAATTATTATTTATACTAAATTACCTATATACTATTGTAAAACTTGGAAATATAGACAAAAATGTATAAAATTATGTTTAACACTTACAATGTATACGATTATATTATAATCAAACTATAATACCGTACATAATAAATTATATGATTGAGTTACGGTATATGATACTGCGAAAAACGCTTCACACAACGGACAAAATATGATCCGTGGATGTGAGACTTGAGTCTGTTTTACAGTATCGCTATCGAGTACACTCTATTATACATTTATACATTATACTAAGCCGTGTACAATATACTCGTTTTATATAAATAGCTCTAACACTTTACGGTGTATTGAAAAAGCTAATATAAACATTTGGTGAAAATAGCATGTTAATACCAACAGTTATTATTTTTATAATTACGCCAAAAAACAAAATTGATTTTATTGAAAATGGTGTTGTGCACAAATATTTATTTTTTACTTAATATTTTTTTAGGTACTCCAAAGCTTAGGTACCTTTTTTTTTTTTTTTTTTTTTTTTTTTTCCGTTTGAACCGACAGCCTGTACCTGGGTTACTGAGAAGGGCCTATACTTACCAAATAAGGCAATTACCTATACTTCTTATTTAAAAATAAATAATATTTTCAAAATTACATTATACATCATACAATTTAATGTAATAACTAATAAACCAATTGACTAAAAAATTATAAATACAAATTCCATACATTATATTAAGTCTTATTTTAATTGTGGTGTATATATTATATTTTAATATACACTATATGTCACTATATTATGTACACTATACATGGCCACATGGGTAATACACAATTATAAAATATTTACAAATAATAAACAATATATATGTTCATTTTGGTATAAATGATACTGCAATGTACTATAATAATGATATTTATTTTAATAGTAGTCTACTATTATTATGAGAATCAGCAAAGTTATCTAAGTATTACTTATAGTATCTATATCCAAAAGCTTAACTTCTGACTTTTTTTTAAAAAAAAGGTAACAAATTGGATATAGTTATTTGTAGTATGGCATTTCTTATATATTTCATAATTATTTTCATACAATAAAAAGTTCTTTCACATAGGTACTTCTGAGTGCTGACAAAACTGGTATAGTAGGTAATTTAAATACCTACTATAAAGCTTTTATAAATCATAAAATGCCATTTAATTTTTCATTAGGAATTTACACCTGAAAATATGTTTTGTACCATTATATTTAATTTCCAATTGTTTTATTGATTTTGTAATGATTTTTAATTCTGAATTTAGTATATAAGTATCATTATATGCAAGTTATGGACAATTATCTAATGTGTTCTAAGACTTACCTACAGATTATAAAGAACATTTTCAAGTCTACTAAAGTACAAAATATCCATTATAAGAAATATTAAATATACTTAACTGCAGGAAACAAAAAACTAGTGATGATCAAAACAAGACCAAGACTCTTGCAAGACTCTTGCTATTTTCACAAAATATATAAAAAAAAAAACTAAATACCTGTTATAGCTGTGTGTAGGTTTTTTCCTAAAGGCCAATATATTATAATATAGTATACCGGGTGATTCTTTTATCATTGAACACCCATTATTTCAAAAAGTGTAAGTTTTTTTGAAAAAATTTTTTTACATAGTTTCAAGTCGCTTATAAAAGAACATTTTTATTAAAAAATTAGATTTTTAAATATTTTTTATCCTTATAATTTTTTAAGTTTTTTAATTTTTTGAACGACAACATAGGGCAGGGATGGCAAAACTTTTGAACATTGCGTGCCCAAAATTACCTTTTTTTTTTTTTTTTTTTTAAAGCGTGCCATATGAAAAAAATTATATTTTGTTTATATTATAATTCGATTGTATAATTAATGTATAAACAGGTGTTAATTTTGGTACATAATAATAATAATATTGCTTTTTTAATTATTTTGATATTTTTTGATATGATTTATGTTGTTGAACACTTGATGCCAATTCATTGATATTTGGTTTATAATTTTCGCGTGCCCACAAAATCTTTTCGCGTGCCATCTCGGGCACGCGTGCCATGGATTTGCCATCCCTGACATAGGGTTTTAATTTTATATTCCAAAGCAGAATATTTTCCTAAGTATTTCGATACATGAAAATCGAATTTGGGGTGAGTAGTTTATGAGTTATAGATAGAGTTATAGATAGAGTTAGTAGATTATTTAATATGTAATTTCGTCCAAATTTTTGCTTAAAATATCTATAAAAAAATTTACGAATAGTGTATACAGTATACAGGTGCCAATAATTAATTTGTTAATTTATTTTTCAATAGCACTTGCTGTGGCCACAAATAAGATTTGGAGTGAGATCAGTGAACATTTAAATTATAAAGTATCTTCTAATGCAATTCATACATTTGTACAACTAAAAAGGCACGGGATTTGGGAAAAACTAGGTTTTTCCACGAAAAAGACTTTACCAATATTCCCTGATAAAATAATAGGAGTTAAAAATGATCTTGAAAGTGGTGTGTTATTCAATATACTTATTCGATTAAGTAAAACCAAATTAATTTACATTTATTTATTTTTCTTAGATGAATTTACTGAGTTGAGTAATGATGATGATTGTATCCCCCAAAAAAAATTTGTTTTTACTTTATCAGCTGAAGAGTGGCAACAAATCCAACCTCAAGAAATTAGTTATAAATTGTCTGATAAAAATAACCCTATTCGAAGTTCACGTTCATATGTAGTTTTACCAAAAGGTACTTGGACTCCAGTGCTTGCAGAGCATTTTTGGGTACACACAGAATTACCTTGTTGTATATCCTTCAAAGGAGCAAAAGTTTTTCCTAATGGACAAGTATATGTTAAAGTCGTAGGACGTTGCTCAGTTTGCGAATCATACTTTGAAGGATTTGTATCTCAAAGACCAGCAGAAAATGCCAAGTAATACATTTATTGTTAATTATTATAGCTAATTTCAGTTATTAATATTTTATAAAAAAAAATATCAGGGTTCTTATGTATTGTACATATAAAGGACATTTTCATGAACAGCACAAAGCTAAAAAGAGACGAATAATTGGCCCAGCCAAAGATAGAGCAGTTTCATCTCTTTCTGAAAACGGAATGTCAAGTGAAACATATAGGGAATTAGAAGCTAATCGTGTTATGAAAATAGGTATGTGCCTATTCCAAAATTATTTAAAATATTAATTAATTAACCTACAGAGCTTGCATTTGAAAAAAAAATTGGTTTTACGTGATGTACAATTTAAACGTTATACAATTTTTGCGTTTGTCGTTATTTAAAATTAAAACGTTCTACAACTTTTGCGTTTATCGTTTATCGTTTATAATATATAACGCGGGGAGTGGTACAGATTCCAATCGTTTTTTTGACATATATAACGTTATAATCATAACGTCATTATAATGTTAGCAAGCCCTGAACTTATAATATGTGTTATTAATTATTATTTTTGTTTTAAATATAATTATCAAAATTATAAATTGTTTTAAATTTTCAAAAGGTTTTAGTTTTAATGGTATACATTTTTTTATATGGGTTATGATTAATTATTGGTTGTTATTAAAGATTATGCCGTTCCGAAACCAGTGCTTTTTGGTTCAATTACAATTCATTAGTTCTATATCCCAATAAATGTAATAGGTAATTAATGCACACAATATATATATTTAGGTGCTGAAGAACCTGCAATATTACCATCAGGTAATGCGTTGAGAATCCTCAAACATCGTAGCCTTGAAGCACGGAAAAGACACAAAGATACTTTAACAGCCTTATCAATTATGAGAGATGAGGATGATTTTAAAAATGTCATTCGTAATATTAGCGTATATCCATTTTTTTTAAATTATCATTGTGGTGAACAAATTCATATTTATCGAAGTTACTGTAGTAATATCACTCACCCGCGACTGATAATAGATGCTACAGGCTCTGTAGTTAAAAACTTTTACAAGTTTGGAGTGCAAAAAACTAAACATATTTTTTTATATGAAGCTCTTGCTTACGACAAGGTGAACCAACGTGGGTTTACTGTAACTAATATGTTAAGTGAAAAACATAATAATTCGACCATTTTTATATGGTTGTCTGAATGGTTAAACTGTCATGTTCAACCACCTAAAGAAACAGTGTGTGATATGTCATTAGCGCTACTGTCAGCCATAAGTCATTGTTTCACTCAGTACTCATCATTGAATGATTATATTAACGTTTGTGCTGATTTTGTTTTAAATGAATTACCACTCCGAGAATCTCATTGGCTACCAAGGTATGTATAACATAAATCAATCAAAATGCTATATTTTTGTTAACTATTCTATACGATTATATAATTAGGTATAACGAAATATTATCATCTAAGTGAAAGAGATAGTGGTTACTGGTTATTTTACAATTATTTTAATTTGCTTCTGTGTACAACTTTCTGACCAAAAATATTTATACTATACATAAAGATAATCTCAACATCTTTTCTCAGTTCAAATTGGACCAAGGCTTCACTTTGATGGGGTTGCTTATAAATATTTTAATATTCAATTTTTTTTTTAGATTCTGAGTGGAGCGAGGAAGCTATAGTGGTTTTACAATGGTGTTTATTTTTTCACCGTAGCAACGAATAAAAAATTATAATATTATAATATTAATTCTACTTAGAGACTATAAAAAATAATAAAAATTTAAAAAATCCATACTGATAAACCGTCTCCGTTCAGAATCATTTTTCGAATACGATGATTTCTAATTTTTTTTTAAAGTTGAAATCATAATTCATAGCACACAACTTTTTAAACTTTTCTTTTGTTCATTAATATATTTTTAATTATTTTATAAATTATTACATCGCAGTTGTTTTATCATCATTATTATTATTAGTAGTAGTAGTAGTATTGGAAGTAATAGTTGTAGCAGTATTAATAGTTCTTTTACATCTTGTCCAAAAAATTATTTTAGTTGTATTTGTATTTGTATATATGACTTTGTTATAAACGGTGTTTGGCTTAGCGTTTATTAAATCTCATTTGAATATTTTTTTAATAATCGTCATATTATCTAGATAATAAAAAAAATTTTAAATTATAACTATATAATTTTTTCCTGAAATTATATTATTATCCATCTATTATCTCATCTAGATTATAGATGATTGTATTGCAAAGTAAATATTATATTATCCAATATCTACATAACTATTTACTATTTAGTTACCTTTGCCTTAAACTGGTTATAATTATTGTTATTAATATGTTTAGTAATTGATTATTTTTTTAAGGTGTTTTATCAGAGTAGACGTAGCACATTTCATCAAGTTAATAACTAAATGGGTGCCACTGAAATCAGTATCCAAACGTGTCAGGGAAGTCATTCTTCGAGTAATTGGACTTATGGTTAAATGTCAAAATATTTCGGATATAAAAAAAATTTTGATTTCTCTATTTGTTGTAATTACAAATGAAACTGATGGTTCTGACATAAACACTGGATTAGCTACACCGTGTGAATTACATAAAAGAGAATTGATCAACTTTACATCGACAGGTTGTTTAAACATATATTTTACACAAAAAAAATTATAATATTAAATATTAAATTATGCACTGGTATGTTTTAAGGTACTATAAATGAAGACGAAGAAATAATGTTCAATGATGGCCAGGAATCCATATTGGAAGAAAATGACAATCCGGAGGAGGGTCTACTAGGATACAACCCATTCCAAACCTGGGCTGAGAACATTTATGAAAACAGCACGCATTATATAAAAGAAGGAACAGGGATTAATGCCATGTATTTACCGACATTGGTTCCATATATAACAAAATGTATGAAACTATTACCTCTATGGTCAGGTATCATGGTTCCAATATATGGATATGGTGATGAAACTGCTAGTTCTGCCGCAGTTGAGTCGAGTTTCAAAAAACTTAAAACTGTGACATTCAAACAAGAAAATTTACCGATTACAATTGAAGACTTTTTACCACGTCATATTTATTCACTACGAGGAGCATCCCTAATTCACTCAACTAAAACTTCAATACCATCAAACAACAATGACGAAATTAATAGACAATCAAAAATAACTTCTCAATCAGACTCAGACAACAAAAGACTTATTGAAACCCATAAAATGTTGAAGAAGTTGAACACACAAACATGGTTTCTGAACAGGAAAATGATTTTTTGATAATTCCTGAACAATCAAATTGTCCACTTTGCTCCGAAGGTAGCGATACAGGAGCACATAAATGTTTTTACTGTGGAATACCAGTTCATCCTATTTCCGCATGCTCAACTTATGTACCTGGTAATGATGACATGCGAGTTTGCATTATTTGTTCATTGGTGGAAACTAATGTAAATGAGGAGAATAATGCACGTGAAACTTGGTGTAGGATAAATAAGAAACAACGTAAAACTAAATCATACCTCCAACCTAATCCACATTTAAGACATTTGAATTTAAATAACTCCAAACAGATCAAATCGCTACCGATTCTAAAAAATGGTTCACGTTCAGAAGAACTTAAAAGCTGTAAATCTACAGTTACAAAAGGAAAAATCATACTGACGAACACGTGTGCATTTGATTCATTGGCTTCTCTAGTTATGGTACCTATATTTTATATAATATATTTAGTTTTGAATCGTTGTAAAATTGTATATATTATATTTTACAGGTATCGTATTGTGATAGCAAACCATATGCTGAAAAAATTGATTCTGTTGGACAAAGTCAATTTCTAAATTTTATTTTAAAAATTATCAAAAATGGTATTACATCTTCAACATATACAGAACGAGCTGATATTATAATAAAAAAGTTGAATCCAGAATTAAAATTGATGGAATATAACACTACGTTGGCTATTTGTGACTCTACTATGGGTAATGTTATACATTCAATGTTGACAGAATTTCCAACAATAAAAGAGGCTATACGATGTACATCAAACTGTCAAACAAAATTTAATACACTAGTGTATTTAACATATCAAACGGAAAATGGCCATGTACAGAATTTGCAACAATATATTGATAATCGCCAACACATTAAAAAATCAAAATGTACACAAGACGTGTCTGGAAACATTTGTGATGGGGTGAAAGAAATAATATCTGAATTCTCAGATATGCATTTGTTTATTGATGTTCTTCATTGGGAAGGTAATCTTTTTAGTTTTTTATATATTATATTAAAGTAGATAGAAACATATAAGGAGTTTCAAGTTTGATGATGAAGTAGAGAATAAACTTTATGAACAAAAATCATAACGATTTGCGCATAGTTTCCAGATAATGATTGTACCATAGTGAAACGAAATCAGTTTTGAGTACTAACCTTATACTCACACTCAATATTTTTTATCTCCTCTAAATACATTTTAATTTAATTATATTTTGTCTAGTTAAACTGTTTATAATTTTAACTCAACAACGTTATTTATAAACATACCTATAATATAAAAAAAAAGTATACAATGGTATGTTATGTATATAGATAAATAATATTAATAATTAAAAGAACAAAGAGAAAAAGATACTGTAAAATAAAAACAAGTTAATTGCATTTATACCAACGTCAAACACGAATTATATTTCATAATATTGTTTCAGGAGAAAATGTGATTTCTAAAGACCGCAGCTCTGAAGCAGCAGCTCAGGTGAAAGAAAAGTTATGTGATATTCCACAAATTTTACAGCATAACTCAAAAACATATGAGCTTAGAGGAGTACTTAGCTTCAAAGCCGGCAAAACTAAATTGAGAAATTCAATTGGGCATTACTGTGCCTTCGCAAAACGAGGGACAAGCAACTGGGAACAATTCGATGACATGAAAATAAAAACAATTCCTGTCAAAGATACAAAAGTTGTAAATTGCGAATTTCTTGTATACTCAATATAATACAAATTAAATGTTAAATGTTAAATTTTTAATTTTTTCATGCATTTCATTTCAAAATAATACTGAAACAACAAATTTTAAAAGTCCAACAGTGTCAAACAAATCGAGGTGATCATGTATAACATAAATTATGTCTTAACAAACTGCTAGTGTGGACTTGACAGCGCTAAAGATAAAATTAGCCCTCCAGTAAAAATGAAGTCCGATTAATTTTTAAAGGTTGTCCAATAATGTCCAACATTAACCAAAATATTTGTAATATGGTATACAAATCAGTGTCCACTAAAGTAGCGCTGCCAGGTTCACAAGAGTCATTCATCTGTATTGCATAAAGTATAGACATTGGTCTCATTCATATAATGCATATCGTCAAGTCCAAAAAAGTTTGGAATATCAACCTAACACCGAATTATGATGGTATAGAAAAGCGTTACTTTAACTGTATTCCATGGAACCCCGGGGTTCTGCGGAGATCACTTCAGGGTTCCGCGAAACTCTTATTAAAATTAAAATTTAGACATCTTGTTTGTCTTTTTTTAATATTATACACATTATTATTATATGAAATGACTATAATTTTTATTGCAAATAATCCTTACATAAAATGACTATTGAAACAAAGTAGGGGTTCTAATTGCGAGCTGTAATAACTTATTGTTGAAATATAAATAAAAAAATCTAAAACGCAGAAAAAAAAGAGGGATGCAACGATAAAAGTAGACATAGAAAAGGGTTCCATTTTTGTCACACAAATACACAAGTTCCCACTAATGGCGCACTAATTTTTGGTAAAAAAAAAATCCAGAAAAGCCGGATTTTCGCCCTCGAGGGGGGCTGGGGAAATGGCCAAAACGGTAAAACGTTATTTTGGGGGTTAAGGGTAGCTCGAAAAATTTCGATTTTTGTCACACAAATTCACACTAATGGCGCACTAATTTTTGGTAAAAAAAAAATCTAGAAAAGTCGATTAATTACACTTAGGGGGGGGGGGGGGCAGCGAACATTTCACCAGCCCCCCCAAAGTTTTTTTGAATTTGTCCGAAATTTTTAATCGCACAAATTCTGAAAATATTCGCACAAATTCACACTAATTCCACACTAATTAATGGTGAAGAAAAAACAACGGTTTTGTAACTTGGGGAGGCTGGTGAAATGTACGTCTTGAATGCTTGATATTATTAATAACTTCACGATTAGCAACTATCGTTGTGTACGTGAGATGCCAATGTGATATACATTATACACGTCTTTTTTTAATCGGCATAGTGCTATATTGGGTTATTATTATTAACATCTATTTTTAATATTGATAGTCGTATGTAACAATGAATTGGTTATCAGTGGGCGATGACGCCGCGCAGTAATGAAACTGTTAATACCATAGAATAGTATGTTTATAAATACTATAGTGTTCTATGGTACATATTTACTGTGAAAAATAATACAATTTAAGATAGTGATTTACATTTAAATCGTGAAAAATATTAATGATTGACGTCAGTTTGTAAAGTACAAAATAAAAATTTGCCGCTCTGGACAATGGGACCCATAGCCCCTACCTAAATACGCCCCTGTATACATCACACTATTTTAGTCTAATTATCTTAAAAACTATTAAGTCTATAAAAATATAGTTAAGAATATTAATTATAGGGAATATTGTATTTTAAAAAAGTTCTTAATACATTATCAAAAAAAAAAAATTATTTTATGACTTAGAATAAAAAAATTTAAAAAAAATGCATGTTTTCTTGAAATATTGATATATATCAATTTTTGATGCTTTTGTGGCACAGGTTAATTATTTCCAATCATTACCAAACTTTACAAAACTCATTTTTATCACTATTCAAATGAATTTAGTGGGTGTAATTTGAAAAAATCAGATATTGAAATATAAGGACCACCCTAATCTATATAGAGCAAGTTGGTCAGATAGGCTTATTATAATTTTGTATTCTTGTTTTATTTGTTTTTATATTTTATGTTAGTCTACTCTGGCATGTCGCGACAATTATGTCATCCCGTCGCCCGTTATTATTTTATATGACTATTATAATATGGTTATTTTAAAATCGTATTATACGTAGTACAGTCCACATTTCGAAAAGCGTTCATTTTATTATATAGTTTTTTAGCAACCCAACAATGGATTTAATGTTTATCAACATTGTCTTGTATGTTACTATTATGTTCTTTATACATACTAACCGCATGACTATATATACTGTATTGTCACAAGTAATAATGCATAACCAAAGTCGCCAAATTTTAAAAGTGGGTTTATCGTAAACTTTGGTCAAAATTATCGTATTTCAATAAGATTATCGTACCATAACAAAAAAAAAAAAATCTTCCGATAGATTCCGATAAATTCTTCCAGTTAGCGTTATCAGGCACCAACCGAACATTGTAAGGACGGTCTTTAAGAAATGAAAAAAATAACAAATTTTATGTTTGAATAAATTGTATCATTTTGAATATTGTTTGGTAAATACTAACCAAATTATAATAAATCTATTGTATACCTTTATACAAATATTATGAGAAAATCATAATATTTACCATAATATTAAAATAAGTAAAATTATATTCTTAATTGCAACATTATAAATTAAAATTGATCTGTTACAAAATATATATCTAGGTATATATTTATAGAACATAAAATATAGTATGTATAAAGGTATTTTTTCATCATTATCTTAAATGTTAAAAAACTGATGAATTAAAAATTTAAAAATAAATTTATTTTTACAGTGTTTTTGAACTAGATACACCACATACACTGTACACATAAATACAAAAAATAACATTTATTAAAAGATATAATTATTATATACTTTTATTTCACAAAATAACATGTAGGTAATATGTAAAGATAATAATCGCAAACTATTAACTAAAACTATATTTAATTGAAGTGTTGGAACATTAGACACTTGCACATGATAGTGTAAAAAATATCCTTCAATAAAATTCAAAAATTCTAATGGGTATGTAGTAAATTTATTGTTTTTACCTTAACTGAGACAAAATATGTTTTTGTCATACGTCAAAAAATAACGGAAGATAATAAGAAATAACAAACGACGACATAACTTCATACAAATTCGTGCACAAACGAGTTTTGAAAACAGAGTGCAAAAATTCCAAATTGGCAGACCGTAGAAATGGAACCCCGAGTTTGATTTAGGGATAATCTCCACAGTTTTTGTGCACTAACGACCGGACTTCGTGCACTATCGTGCACTAACGATGCACAAACAGAATTTAAAAACTCCAAATCGGGGGGCTGCCGTTTCTACGCCCCCCCCCCCCACACGACTTTATTTTTACGATATCTCCAGAAATAATTGTGCACTAACGACCGGACCTCGTGCACTATCGTGCACTAACGATTTGCATACACAAAATTTAAAAATTCCAAATCGGAGGGCTACCGTTTCTACGCCCCCCCACCCGACTTTATTTTTATGATATCTCCAAAAATAATTGTGCACTAACGACCGGACCTCGTGCACTATCGTGCACTAACGATGCACAAACGATCTGCACAAACAAAATTTAAAAATTCCAAATCGGGGGGCTGCCGTTTCTACGGCCCCCCGAATTTGATTTAGGGATAATCTCCACAATTTTTGTGCACTAATGACTGGACTTCGTGCACTATCGTGCACTAACAATTGACAAACGATCTGCACAAACAAAATTTAAAAATTCAAAATTGGTGGGGATGTAGAAATGGACCCAAGACCAAAGAATACATGTACAGTTTCTCTGGGACCCTGCAGCGTCAAACAGAGAACAACACGCAGTGTCATGACGCCGCGTATATATTATGATAAACGCCTATATTTTGTCCGGAATCCGGATTAGTATGTATAGTTGACGTTAGACGCAGTCAAAACGCAGCAGAGAAACCATACAATATTATGTATTATAATATTTGTGTTCAAAATGAGTACATTACTTAAAAATTGTTATGATTTTATAGCAGATGTTAGTGTTGAGTGTGATCTAATGTTGGTCAAACGGGGAAGGGGAGATTATGACTTTTTTTTTAAAAAAAAATATGTAGGTATGATCTTATAACCATAAATTAAATTTTCAGCTAATAGCTATAGTTGACTGGCTTAAAAAATATATGTCGTGCTAAATAAAACCACTGGTAACATCATGACGAAATATATTATATAATATATATTATAATAATACTCGTACACTTATAATATAATATATAATATATTAATATAATTGTATTTAGTAAATACATATATGTATATATGTAAATATGTATATTATATTTAATATATAATATATTTAGTTATGGGTAATATTAAGTAATGCCCAGTGTTGAAGTCTAATAAATAAATAGACGTATTTGTTAGCTCTGCGTCTACAGTGAGAATATTTTGATGATTTGTGAACATTTTATAATTTTTTTTTTAAATTATTATACCCACTTTTATAATGTGATCGGTAGTGCATTTTAAGGAGGACAATTCCGTGGAAGTGGTACCCAGTAAGTGGGTTACAAAATATAAATGTGCTTGGCCAAACGGAAACACTAAAAAATGGGCGGTCTGCTTTGGACGAATTACCTTTTTACCCGCATAATAAAAGTAATGTGTTTGGGCGAATTTCTTATGATGTGTTTGAGCGAGACAACTATAATAATTTTTATCTTGATCTTTACATGCTGGTTAAACACTAGGCGATTGGGAAAATAATATTATGTTTAGTTATATCTGAAAATAAAATGATTTTACGAACGCGACCAGACACCATTGAACGCGTGTCTTGTTTATGTGTGTGAATACACCTATACTGTGTAATAAAATGTAAAGATAACAATTATCATTTGTCATATAAAATCTATAGGGAATTTTAAATCAATCTAAATATGGCACACAAGCACAGTGTACAGTCTTATCATATTTTCAAATATCAGTTTGCTTGAACATTGAAAACGTACAACTCGTATTATAGTGGTAGTGAGTTTATGTCAAATATGGATCTTAAAATTAATTATATTTTTAATACAAAACGAAATAAACGATGCATTTCAATTGAAAATTATACTTTTAGTGAATCTTACCACTTGAAAAACGGATCTTTTCGTTTTCGGTGTACTAACAGAAAATGTACTCAGAGTGTTTTAGTGAATTCTACTATCGATAAAATACTATCTTTTTCATATAATAACTTACATAATCACGAATCAACAACTGATCATAATTTAGCTATTCAGTGTGTTAGAACTGCCGTCAAAAGGAAAGCTGAAGAGGACTTACATGCAAGACCAAATAAGATTATTCGTAAGGAAATTCAAGACACTAATTCTGTTTTTAAGGAGGTAATAATTTCGACTTGGCTATGATGATCACTAATCGTCACTTCATTTGCATTTTCAGATTTATTTTGCCAAATAACATCAAAGTGGATCAAAATTATTATAATTAAAAATAATTATCACTAACACCTACACATTACGCATTAAGAGATTTACAATGGAATTATAACAATATAAAAAGCAAAATAAGCAAATAATATTCACATATTCATGATATATACATATTCATATACAAGATAAATATATATCGATGGTAGAAAGGCCAAGTAACGTAACCCACTATAATTATAATACTAATATATTTTATAACATTCATATGTTTTACGTCATTATTAAAGTATTTAATTAATGCATTTTTTTTTTCGGAAAGCATTATTTTTGATAATGCAACAAGGTACTGATAAAACGATTGTAGAAAACAATGCGTAACGTTCCGTCGATCGAAAATGTAATCATTTTTGTAACTATGACTTCTCGATTTAATAAGAAAATTAATATTTAGTAGCAGATAACAATACTATTATCTTAAGAGGCCGTTCTGGTAAAACTGAAACGTATACAACGGCCGAGAGAACGCGCTGTTAGGTGTTTTCGGGATCCGCAAGCACGCGACGTTTTAACCACGCCCACTACTAGTAGTCGGCGCTCGGCGGCCGACCGATGATTTTGTTTGTTCGGGAGCAGGGTAGTGCAACTCCATTGGAGCGTTTTGTACCGTATAGTTTCATCGTACAACCACCGTTAGCGCTACATGTCTTGGCGGCGATCCGGCGGTCGAGCACCGGTCGCCGACTGACAACGGTCTTTTCGCTTTCGTCTCCCTTGTGGCGGCCAAACGATTAACGAATTAAAATTTCTTAATTACTTAGGTACTCTTAATCAGTTTAACTGTGTTTATTGTTTAATATTAATATTTAATTATATTAATATTGTTATATTGTTTTTTAAACTGTTAAACATAATAAGTACTCACTAATCGTTTAAAATTATGCCTATCAAAAATACTTCAAAGTGTGTAATAAATGGCTGTCAATCCAGAGGTAAGTATTTTATATTTTCATAAAACGTTTTTACAGTAGATAATTATTCTTCAGAAAATGACTTCTTAAGAGGATACTACACGATCAATAATATTGTAAAATAATTGATATTGCGCAATATTATTGACGGTCTAGTAAAGATATTGAAGGATTCTACAATATATTGAAGAAATTCAAACTGGATTGGAAATTTATTGACACAATATTATTGATAGTGTAGGAGCTGCTTTAGAGTACCTATTTATTATTACAGAAGACTGGGTATTTCCATTTTCATTTATTTTATAATATGAAAAAGATAAGTTATCTTTGAAATGATTTGATGCTATATCTAAATTAATATCATACCTGTAGACATTTTGTAGGCATTGTCCAATTAAATTTATAATTTTATTTTTATTGATACAATATTACATTATTACACATTTCTTAATAAGTATTACCCAAAATAATCTAACTTCTATAATATCTATAAATATGTATTATTTATGTAAATAGGTGTCTGTCATCGTTTTCCAAATCCAAAAACCAACATGACCAGACTACTTGAATGGATGAAAATTGTCGGACTGGAAAACCACAATTGTTATGATGTGTATGCCAAAAAAGTGATTTGTGCTGTACACTTTACTGCTAATTGTTCAAGCCCCGGAACCAAAAGGCTGAATGCCAACTCATATCCTTCGCTTAACTTGCCATGTAAGTAAATATTAAATTAATTAATAATTTATAAAATATATGTATGGTTCTTTTAATAGTCCATCGTAGTCATAATAGTACACCTGCTAAATGTACTTCAAATGTTGTTTCTGACAATACACCAGTTTTTAGTGATGGTAGAGACAATTTTATATTATGCTTTTTTATATTTGTAAATATGTGACATAATTTTTTCTTTAGTGGTCATTAAAAACGACAGTGAACATGATGTAATGGATACATCTAACATATCTGGTTTTCATGTTTTAGAAACATCATTAATCGATGAAACCATAATTGGTTAATTATAATTCTTGTATGCCTAGTAATAGTCTTCTTTAGTATCAAGTTTTGGTGCTTTAAAGTATTTGCGTATTATTTTTGAAATACAAAAATCTAGCTGAGTGCTTATTTTAATAATCTATAGATAGAACTGCTGATATTGTTGAACAGAAATCACCAAAAGCTTTGCATGCACCAAAAAAGCTGAATAAATGCCCTGGTAATTGGATTCTATTGCTTTTAAGTTATAAGCATTACTGTGAATTTAATGATTTTGTTAGTTAATTGGTATAATACTTTATTAATATTGATGATAAAAATATTATTATGCTTACTGCTTTCGACCGAGCACAAAAGAGTTAATGTATGACATTATTTAAAAACATGCTAAAATGTTTTGACTTAAATTGACATGCCTGCTTATAATGCTTTTTTAAATACTTCATACATCATGTATGTTGTAATAAATTTTATTGTTCAATACTAAAACAATTGTTATTTTTACTCCAGGTTTGCTTGAAAGTATTGGTGTAAAAAAATGTAGTTTGTTAACTCCAAAGTGCAGGAAACTTTATTCAGCTGCTAAAACTGTTTTTAAAAAATATCACCGTTCAAAAAGTTCAAAAAATCTTTTCAAATCGCGTCTGAAAGCTGCTAAAAAGTTTGCTGACACTTATTTGCATCAAAAATTATCTGACAAACTCACTGCAGCAGCTTCACTTTTTACAAAACTTCAGCTACGTGAAACAAAAAAGAACAATAAAGGTCAGCGATTTACTCTGGATGAAAAAGTGCTGAGCCTTTCGCTGTACAAGAGGAGTCCCAAATGTTATAGGTTGTTGTCTCAGTTGTTTGTCTTGCCTAGTAAACGAACCTTAAATAATGTATTGAGTTGTGTGACAATGGGCCCCGGTATTTGTCCTTTAATGATGGATGTCCTCAAAGACAATGTTAAAAAACTAAAACCAAGTGAACGGTTAGCATTTATTATTTATAAGTGATCTTCTTTCTTTAATACAATTTTTAACATTTTAGATACTGTACGATTTTATTTGATGAAGTGTGTCTGTCGAGTGGTTTATCATACAATTCTGTCACCGACCAAGTACATGGTTTTGTTAATACTGGGAAATTCAGAAGCCAAAATGTTGCTGATCATGCTCTTATTTTCATGATTCGTGGCATACGGAAAAAATATAAACAGCCCATTGCCTATTCATTTTGTCAGGGAGCAACCAAACAAGACGAATTAGTTCGTCAGCTGAAAGAAGTAAATAGTTTTTATTTATGATAGATGTTCCTTGATTAAATGATTTAATTGTTTAACAGGTTATTCGTAATGTTCATGATACCGGGTTGCGGGTTTTAGCCACTGTTAGTGACCAAGGTACGGCAAATGTAGCTGCCATCAACATACTCAAACGAGACACAAGAGCATATCAACTTAAAAACAATATGACATGTACCGATGAATTTTTTGAAGTTGAAGTTGATAATGTCCATAGATTAAAACTTGTACATATTTTTGACGTGCCACATTTACTAAAGTGTATTAGAAACAATCTAGTCACCAAAGATTTAATTTTTTGTATTGATGGAGTAGAAAAACAAGCAAAATGGTCACATATACTGGAGTTATACAATGAAGACTGCAAGATACCAGACTGCAAAATGTTGCCTAGGCTCTCAGACAATCATGTTATTCCAGAGAAAATATTCAAGATGAAAGAGAAGTGCGCAGCACAAGTCTTCTCTCAGAGAGTTTCATCTACAATGAATTTTTTATCTTGTAAGTTTTTTTTTAATACACAAACATAAAAAAATGAATTAATTATGTTTTGTTTTTACAGCTCGAAATATTATTAGCCCAGATGCTGTAGATACTGCCTTTGTCTGTCAGTTTTTTGATAATCTCTTCGATTCCTTGAATGGCAGCTTTGACAAGATTGTAGACGGCAAAAAATATCGAACAGCAGTAAAAAAAAAACTCGCCACACCATGAGCTATGGGATCAAAGTCTGAAAATCCTTAGTACAATGCGCTTCATTGATAAAAATAGGAAAACAATGTCTGTTCCAACAATTAAAAATTGGATTTCAACAATAAAAAGTTTGTTTCCTCAAAAAAAAATTCTGTTCACTAACTAAATTACCTATATAAACATTTGTATAACGATAATTATTATATTTTAACAGGTTTTCAAACGCTATACAGGGTGTTCCAAATTTCATGTGACATCAGATTTCAGTATGATATATTTAAATTAGGGGAAAATGACCTATTTGAAAACTTTTTTAAATCTTATAATCTAAATTAATTTGATAATAAATTTTTTTTTTTAATTGTGAAGGGGAGGTTTGAGGGTTAACTTTTAAAATTCAAATGGGAACCTATATTTTTGAAATATAATTCGTGCACAGTTTAATTTTTAATGAATTTTGACGGGTCATTTACATTAATGTGTTAATAATTAAAGGAGGTATCGACATCTCAATATTGGTGTTAATTTATAAAATGTTAACATAGGTACAGTGAATAATACTAATTACTAAAAGTGCTACTGTTGTACAACCTTAATAATCTAGGTAGTGGGTAACGGAATTATCAATTTATTAAAGAATACAGTAGTCAGTACAAAATGTTTATCCATATTATTGCTTGATATTAAACCAATTAAAAATCATTTTTATTCATGAGTCTTAATTAATTTTTTCGAATTTTTAATTGATGAGTTTAGATAATAATATGTATAATCATTGATTATAAATAGACCATAGATAATAAAAGAATTATTTATGAAATAGACTATTTATATTTAATAATAATAAGTAATATAATCTACGGTCTTCGAAGATAAGGTTGGACGTCTAGTACTGTCTTATCAGTGTTGTGCGCTTGCTGTGGCTGATTAATTAGTTATTCATGAAAGCTGCAGCCTGCAGCATGTTATAATATTTATTAAGGTTTTTCATTGGATTTGAAAAGTACAGTGTTGCCACTTCAGAAGGTATAACAAGTTATATCATTATTAGTTTTTTTTTATCAATATTTTATTTTTATTTATTTAAATTGCCAAACTGTTTCTAAGTAAACCTATCAAAATACGCCGTGGTGTTGTGGACAAAGTTTGGTGAGATTCCATTTTGGATCTCATGGCGGTTAACATATTAATCCGAATTGCCATTTGCCGTTAACGATGAGTGACCACAGCAGAAAAACGTGTGTGTACTACTTGTACAGTAAGCTGTACTTGTTATTGGAAATTTTAAATTATCCATTAGTTTTCCAGTCTCTTAATAGTTACTATCTTCAAACAGTTCTAACAATCTTTTTATTGTGAGAATATCATCCGGGATGTTTGATTTCTGGCAGGAAATCTTTGTTTAGTAAGTAGTTACAAATTTAAATAGACAATAGTTATAATTATAGTTATTAACTATTCTATAATTTACTTATAAATTAAATTGTATTATTATTATAAATTTGCATTCATATATCTAATTCTATTAATCATTTAATAACAGTGACTGTATGTTTACTAAACTATGAAGTAAACGTTTTCAAACCTGGCGATCGCCAGCTAACCATACTACCTCGGTTCTGTTCAGACTTAGGTTGACTGTCAACTGTTGACAGTTTTGTCTCAGTCACATGAGCATTCATTTCTATTTTAGAATTATTAGAATCTGAAAAATTATTTAGATGTGTAAGTGTTTATATTTTATAATATTATAAGATTATTGTTTTAATTTTGAAAAATCATTAATTAATTTTTCAATATCTTCAGGCATGGAAGTAGGCCAGCATGATGGAATGTCATATGCCTTCATCGGTATCGATCGTTTCCTGTCGCTTGTACAACATCGAGCCTGTTATGATAAATTGCTCATTTAATATATGCTTATCCAAATATTTTCCAATTAAATTACCACGCCTCCTTTGGACCAATACGCAAATCTGGATTTTGCTCTCTTTATGATGGTTTCATCCTCATATGTTTCGGGGCTTATTAATTTGACCAAGTTTTTGAAATCAGAATGTTGTGGACACCACCATTCCGTGCACTATAGATAAATATTATGTAAGTATACTTTTTAAATAACTTATTACTAATTAGGTGCATGTTTAATACAACTAGCTTTGAGATTTTAAATATTTATTAAATATGAACAATTTACTTGATTTACTAACTCCAAACATTCAATATTAAATGTTTTTTGTGTTTCTATTTTTCGTGATGTTGATGGTTGAGATGACTTGACTTCAGGATTAACTTTTTTTGTTGTTATAGGTGGTTGAACTTTAAGATACCCAACTAAATTATTTTCCAACTTTGCCAACTTGTTGTCCAACAGCTTCTCAATTTGACTTAGAGTCATTGTCTTTTCAACATCCTTTTTCTGTATTTTTTGTTTTATTAATAAGTATTAGTTTTAGTTATTAGTATTAGTAGATTATTAGATGTTAAATTTATCTTACCAATTTCATAACTTTTTGTTTTAATTGTTCATTTTCATTAAGCATGATATCATGCTTATGTTGTATTGAATGACTTTTCTTCTTCAAATCATCCTATAGTAATTAAATATTTAATTTCAAAAGTTTTTTTAACAATTATAATGTTAGTTTTTTTTCAATGTTGTTAGATATACATATATGTATAAAGAAACCAAGTTTTGATAAACTGTAGAAACATTTCATGTATAGGTTCATAAATATGACAGCAGCAGTTGAGATAAAACACAGTTAAACGTATTTACTGCTGTTGCTTCAATGTATGTTAGTCTTATGAGGAAACAACATTTGCATATGTTGTTTTCTCTATTTTACAAGTACGTAACAGAATATAATATATGCTCAGCAGATTACGTTAAGCTCCATTAGTTAAAAATTAGTGTTTACCTATTATGAAACTTAATGGTAAGAACATTATCTGTGATTTGTATATGTTTGTATTTTTTTACGATTATTCAGTTTTTATGTGAGTTATTAGCTTTTGTTAGCTGTAAAATTAAACTATTGTAAAAAAAACAATATACAAACACAGATAATTTTCTTACCATTGAATTTCATAAAAGTTTCATTCGCTCTAATTTTTAAACTAACGTGTTCTGCTGAGGGTAAATTTGCTGTTAAGCACTTGTAAGATGGATACATCACATGCGGGTATTGAATCCTCTTAAGTAAAAATTATAAAAAGCTGAATTATTTACCAATTTTAAAACACAGTTGCCAATTTCCTCCTTAAGTTTTTCGCTTAATTCAGTTACTTCACTTAAGTCTGAGTGCAAAATATCATTTTTAATTTTAAAATTATGTGCTTCCTATGAATAAAACATTTTAAAGTTTAAAAAATAATAATAGGCATTAATTAGCTAATTTTAAGTAGCAGAGTAGGAAATTAGGAATACTTTACCTGTTTTTTAGCTTCCAAAGAATCAAATAATAATGAATATCCGTGCTTATAAAACTCCAACTCTGATATACCATCATTGGAATTCATATTTTGATATTCTTCATAAGTTTTTGGAAATTTGTCCATTTTAATTTAAAATAAAAATGAAAAATAAAAATGACAATATCAGAAGTATATTTTAAATTAAAATGTTCGTTTATTGTAGTGTAGACTTTATATACTAAACCATTAAATATACATATATTAAATTCATAAGATAATATTGTAAAATAGATCATTTTTCTTATATTTAGGGAAAACCTAAACTTTAAACCTTATCTAATCACATATATTTTATTTTCTCTGTACAATAATACAATGATGTTTAATTGTGTATTTATATTGTGTTAAATGAAATATACATGTACCTACCTATACATTATTAATATACTATTCTTATTGTATATTAATATACATATATATTTTTTATTGACTTTCTTGTTTATTATTGTACACAACTTTTCAAAATAAAGTTGTGTGCCATAATAAAAATTGTAAAAGCTTATATTATGTTTCAATCATTTAAATTTAATTTAGATATTATAATGAAGAAATCATAGGAATAAAGGTGTATCACTACATATTATATCCAGCCAATATACAATAAATTCTAAGCAATCACAACCGCAACAATATTTTCTGATGATTATAGAAGTTGGTATGAAGACCTTTGTTTATGATTAATGAAATAAAATGTAGGTACTTATTAAATTATTTATTGTGTTAGATCTATAGGCTAAACATTATTATTGAAGCGTCTTACTAAAAGATCAAATATTTTTTTGTATATTATTGCATAAGGTGTTCAAATTGATGCCCAGCTTCTTGTATACAGTTTTCGAAACGTTCCATCAACTTCCTTTCAGTAACATGTTTTAATGTTTCTTTGGACAAACTTAAACATGCAGATCTTATTTTTTCTTTCATGTCATTGATGTCTACAGATTCAGTTTCATACACTTTATCTTTAAGGTAACCCCATAAGAAAAAGTCTGGACATGTTAAATCTGGAGACCTTGGAGGCCAGGGAATCGGTCCAACTGTTCCAATCCATTTTTCACCAAATGTATCATTTAAGAATGATTTTACAATATTAGTATTATGAGCTGGGCAACCATCTTGTTGGAAGTACATATCATCCCGTATGTCAAGAGGCACATCTTCCATTAATATGGGTAAAATATTTTTTAAAAAGTTTAAATATTTTTCCCCATTTAATATACCTGAATAAAAAAATTAATGTTTAATATTTTTTTACAGATTCAGCTGTTTAATATTTTATCTAAAAAATTTATACCTTCAAAAAAATATGGGCCTAATAAAGTTTCACCTACAATTCCACACCATACATTTGTACTCCACATAACTTGAAAATTACTTTCCCTCGTCCAACAAGGATTTTTGTCACTCCAATAACGAGAATTTTGACGGTTCAATATGCCATTATTTTGGAACTTACATTCATCTGTCCATAATACTTTCTTTATAAATGAAGGATCATCTTCCATTTTAATCTGTTTGAATTAATTATCGATGTAATAATGTACAAAAAGATAACTAAATGTTATGAATGTTCTAAATAAAAATGTAATGAAATTTTTTTTTTTTGATTATAATATGGTTACTAACCTTAAACCAAGCAATGAAATTCATACGTTTATCATAATCAGTTACACGGAGATGTTGAACTATATGTATTTTATAAGGAAACATATTTTGCCTTTTTAAAACTCTATGTATCGACGTTTTAGGTATACCAAGATCTTTAGATGCGTTGGTTAAAGAATTGTTTGGAAACGCTATAAAATATGTAACAATATTTTCTTCTGCAGGAATATTAGTAACATTTCTTGTGTGAAACTTGTGTTTTCCATCTGGAAAATGTCCAGTTTTCCTTAAACTGTCTACCAAACGTGAGAAAATCATCCGAGAAGGTTGATTTCTGGTAGGAAATTTTTCCTTGTATAGCTCCAGTGATTTCCGACAGTTATTATTACACTCCCGGTATATAAAAATCATGTCAACTTTTTCATTGGCGGTAAATAATGACATGGTAGAATTTAATTAAATTAAATACAAACTTTTGAAATTAAGTTATATAAAATAATAAATATAAAAATAAATAAAAAGTATATATTTCATTTAAATTAATATCAATACATCATTTTATTATTATTGTGTTATTGTACAGAGAATAAAGATTATATATGATTACATAAAGTTTAAGTTTTCCCTAAACATAAGTAAAAATGATCTATTTAACTACATTATCTTATGCATCCAATAGTGGTTCCCAACCTTTTTGATACTACAGACCACTTAGAATTAATGTCACAGAACATCAATTTTAGACCTATTTTTGTCATAATCAACCAGTTATCTGCAGATCATAGGTTGGTTACCTCTCGCCTAATACAATGGCTTAGTATCTTAGGTCTACAATGTATGTACATTCTAATTTAAAGTATACATCTCATATTACTATTAAATTATATGACATAGTACAACAGAATTGGACGTCTTATAAGCACAGATTTTCATTATTATTCCATTCATTGGAAGCTGAGGAGGTAAAGTATTCCTACTCTGCTACTTAAAATTAGCTAATTAATGATAAAATTTAACTCTAGTGAAAATCTTAAGAACATTGGAAATTCTATGTTGAAATTGGTATACAATTCAGATTTTATAAATTTTTACTTAATTCTAACACACATCGCAGCTGTAGCAGCAGCAGTAAATATATTGTACAAGTTGTATCACAACTGCTGTTTCTGCATCATGTATACCTTAATACACTTAAAATGAAATATTTCTACAGTTTATCAAAACTTGGTTTCTTTCATATCTAACATAATTAACATAACAAAAAAAAAAATAACATTGTACCTAATTATTAAAACTACTGTAATGAGAATGATCATTTAAAACAAAAATGTGTGGAATTGGTAAAGTAAATTAAACATTTAATAGTCTAATACAAATAACTAAAACTAAGATACTTAAAGTTGTACTAAAAACTAAAATACTTTAACTAATACATATTAATAAAACACATCAGAGCTTTTGGACAAATAAATTGGCTATATTGAATAACAATATTATAGGATTGTTTCAACCCGATTCTTCCTCTAAAGTGATTCCCGAAGTGAAGTGTACAAATCGTTACAAGGTCTCAACCGTTTCAAGAACTTCTGCAACCAGCAATGGAAAAAACATTTAATGTTGATTGTATGGAGTTAGCGAAACAGGTAAATAGTTCGAATTTAATAAATATCAACACCACAAACCCATTTGTACTAAACATGTTAAAAAAAAAAAAAAACCTAAATAAGTACTCAATAATAATTAATTTTTAAAAAGTATACTTACACTTAAATAATATTTAACTATAGTGTCCACGGAATGTTGGTGTTCAATCTCCGAAATATTCAGATTTTAAATCTGGTAAAATTGATCAAACCCACAGATATATACTATTAACTAGATGCCTGACTCCATATACCACTGCGTATCGGTGTTTGAAGCCAAATAGGTTGGGCAATGTTTACAATCTGTTATCAATATTATTATTATGATAACATAATAACAAATTTAAAATATAATATTATTATAATAAATTAAAATGTTTGCGATTGCGATTGCGGCCTTCAAGCAAATTTCAAAACTAATATTCGGCCCTTTTAAAAAGTCTATGAAGGAGCTTTTTTATGCATATTTATAATGGTTTGCATATATTTTTTATTTTATTACATAAAAGTAAATAGTTGGTTTTGTTACTGCATGACGCCATGACGAACGTTTACGCTAAGAAGTGGTCAATTAGTTTTGTGGTACCTAAATGACAAATAAATAAATAAATAGACAATATTATTGTTTTTAATTTAAAAAAGTTAATTTCAATTGCTTATTTAGTGATACATATTGAACTGTTGAATTTATTTATATAATATAATATATTGATATGTACATACAAAATAACACATCTCATCTTATGACATTATTTTTACAAATAAATACTTAATGATTAGAAAATAAAACTAATTTATTAAGCTTATGCCTTTTACTAATAGTATTTATAGATGCAGTATATTGTTTACCAAACGATTTAAGTCTAACATTCAAGTATCTATTTATTAAAACTGTAATCAAAACCATTTTGTGAGGTCTTTCCAAAATACTTGAATTGCAATCCATTTCTTTAAAAATAGTATGATCAAGACTTAATTTATTGCTACATAGATATATAATTTTTCTTTTTAAATTAGATTTATTTAAATCTGTTAAATTATCTGTTAATGTCAATAGACATTTTTCTGTCTCAATTATAATTTTAAAAGTGCTTTCAGATCCTGAGACTAAACCACCGTTATTTCTCAAATTTACAAACTTTGCATAATTAGATGAATAGTAATTATGATCTGATGTTTGTTTTAAGAGGCTCAATTTACAAGAATTGCAATCTAATTGTTTTACAACTTTTGTTATTATGTAACCTAATATATAGTACAAAATATTTTCTTTTGCTGCTTGTAAAGAAGGATTTAAATTATTAATCAACTGTAACCTTTGAAGTATTTCAGGATCATTTTCATCGGACTCATTATTAAATTGATCATTTTGCGAATTTTTATTCCATTTGAAATCAAAAATGTTACACATAGCATCATCATCAAACGTATTGCAATTTCCGTTATTTTTTAATTTCAAAGCATTTTTTATTAAAATTTGTTTTACAGCCGTTTTTAACTGCATGACATTAGGATTGTTATTTGATCCACCCCTCTGTCTAATTTGACAAAATAAGAGCTCCAAATGATCTTGAGAAAATTTGTATGTGAGAAGGTAGTCAAAGTTCAAAGATTCATCAGCAAATATTGACCTGGCAATGCTGAAAAGAGACTTTACAGCAATAGCAAAGCCATGGATAAATGTTTTTTTACCAGTTGTGTGTAAAAGTTGGTCATCATATTTTAAACTATTTAAGTACTTGATCAATGGTATAATCTTATTTTCAAGGAAAACAATATTTTGTTTGGTAATTGGAGACTTGAAATTTTTGGCATATATATTCTTAGAGTTTAAAAAGTCAAATAGCTGATCAATTGCACGACAGTATTCTTCAGTCGCATCTATATTTTCAAATGAAGAAACTTTTTGTTGTTTCAAAAACTGTAATGCATCAGCAGTAGATGAAGATAGAGTCTGTGCAGCATAGGAGACTTTCATCTTATTATTATGATAGTTTATATGGGAATCTGAGAGTTTATTTGCAAATTTTAATTTTATATCCTGCTGTAAATTATGTAAATTTGATATATGGCTCCAACGTATATAACCAAGATCTGATTTTAGAACTTTTGAATTACCTAGAATATTGCGAGCAAGTTTCAGATTGTGGCAAGCGTCTGGTATGAAGTATACTTTTTCTTCAGTGGTAGGATGTGGAAACCAACATTTTATTTCACTGTAGTTATCTCCTAGTTTACAACCTAATATTTTCATTGTGGAAATGTTTGTATATGCACCATCACATGTTATGCCCCAAACTTTTAACCCCGATTGATGAGAAAGCTTTAAAATTGATTTTACAATTTCCGCTTGAGCTGTTGCAGTAATTTTATTTTGGAGAACATAACCTATTGGTAATTTCCATCTACCATTCAAGCTTATAAGCATAAAGAATAAGGCTTCAGTCGCTTCAGTATTTATTCCTTCTAATTGAAGTTCATTACCAAAATCACAATAACCAATGTACTTATTATCCTTCTCACTCCATATAACCTGCTTTCTAATTGACATAGCATCAAAGCATAAGTTGCAATGTTTGTCTTGTGGATTTAGATTTTGTAAAGCTTGCATGACCTCACTAAAGATACCAGGTTCACCATTTACAGAAGAAGTCCAATTCATTATAGATTTACTATTTGGCAGTATGAAAATGGACCTATAACGTTATTACAATATAGTTATATAGTTACCTGTCTATTAATAAAAAAAATACTTAAAATGTCATTAAAAAAAGAACTCATTTCATATAAATATAAAAACATTGTAATTTATTTATAATTATTAATTAATAAAATAAACAATTATTATATTACAATAGAATTATATATTATACATTTATTTTATTTATTTATTTAACTTTAAACACTAATTATAGCATTGATTATAATATGGTGTGATTCATTTAATGTAAGAGTGACATTTATAAAGTGTCTTATACAGTTACCCCATGCCATTAGAAAATTAAGGGGGAAGGTCACTCCTATGAAAAAAACACTATGGAGAAATCACTTTGGATATACTTCATTTCATTCGATTGTTTTCAAATAAAGTTTTTTTTGGAATTCCCTATATGTAAAGTATAGGAGTGACCTCTTCCTTCCCCCTTAAGTGCCCAAAAATAATTATGACATTGTCTATCTGTATATTATAACATTATTATAACCAATGCTTGAATTTATTAAGCTGCATTCCCACAACTGATGTACTTGGCCAATATTTGGTGCTGGTGGTTACTTGTCATGCCGTCGGATCGGCATACTTGTACAATATTACGGACAATATTACTCGGATTACTTGTCAAGTACGCGTGAACACCGTAATTGTGCACTGGTCAAATGTACAATTATTGTCGTATTTGGCAAGTACACCAGTCGTGGGAATGTGGCTTTACACATACAAATTAAAAAAAAAAAACATTATTTAAAAATTAATAAAATTAAGTTAAGATCCAGACAAGATAATCTTACAAAATTGAAATAAGAATAAAAATTAGGATACAAAATTTAAGTGTATAATTTTTAAATGCAAAATGTGCCATTTTGCAATATTTTTTTTTTAAATTACAAAAAAGAATCTGTTAATTTTTTGCTATTACCTGGCATTCTCATAGGCTTTGGGTGAATAATAGTGAAGAGTCAAAGCAAATTCTTTGATCTCTTTGCTGTATCTATAGCCTGTAGGTTTCCTACCTTTATTTTTGGAAACATTTTGGAATAATTCCAAAGTTGTACTATCCAATTTTTCCAGTAGAAGCTCTTCTGACTCATTTGCTAGTAATTTTTTGTCTTTTAAAATTTTTAGTAGGTCTTTCATATTTTGGGTAGATTTATTTTGTCTTCGTACTTACTGTTGTAATTGTTTAACTTTAGTTTTTAACCTTCTTATCATTGGTGAAAATATAGCACGTTTTGATGGACTACTGAATAATGGACGACAACACTGTTTTTTTAATGGTGTAAGCTGGGGTTCTGGTAATTTACTTAAATCCAATACATAGTCTTTTTCAGAATCTGATGTTGATTCAGTTAGAAATTGACTTTGACTACTATGAACAGCTTCTAAACAAAATTTAAATGTGTATATCTTAATTTATATATTTTGAATTTTTTTAAAAAATTACCAATTTTTCAAGAAATAATATTCAGGTATTAAGATAATTACCTTTTTTTTCCAGACACTGCACCTTGGCTTTTTCTATTATAGAAGTGTAGTCTGGAAAAATTGAAGGTACTGCATTTTCTTTCAATTTGAGCAATTTGCTTCCAACATTGTTAACGAAATCATCTTTAGTAAAATGATCGGAGCAAACTTTGCTATATTGTGTGGGAATAAACCCTTTTCGGCCAACTGCCTGGATCCATTGCTGGGCTCGTGACGGATTTTTTAGAGGAAACCTAGTTATAAATAATATTAAATATAATATAAATATTTTATCAATACATATCTATACTAATGAAACATATTAGATACATACTGGAAAAAGTGGATTTTTCGACCTCCGGGTTTCGAACGGTTTGTGCACAAATGTACACTACACGAGCACACCATAATAATATTTTAAAAAACTTATAAATTTAATAATTTAGAAAAAAATATACCTACTACCAAACACTTTAAATGAGTACTTTTAAACTATTTGCTCCTACGAGAAGTATAAATTATAATTTTGTCTGTTATCACTAACATTGATAACATCGGCTTGTAAACAATGCCCAATCTGCATTATGACTGTTGGCTTCGAGTATGGGAACCAAGTCGGGCATCTAGTTAATAGTATATATCTGTGATCAAACCTACATTCCGAGATGTGCTATATCCATGTCTGTGGATATAGAAAACTTAACAGCCAATTTTTCAAAATTACAAAATTAAGAGTTAACAATGATAATCTTATATTATAAAATATAAATACTTACTGGATACTATATTATGTATACGTTGTTCTTCAGATAATAAAGTCTAAATCTAATGCATGTTGAATCACATTTTTATATGTATATGAGAAGATATATCTCTACATCGTGATGAGAACCAACAACCAACGTTTTAAACGTTTCTAAGGTTGGAATTCGTAAGCGCTTGATACGATTGGGCATTAACCGTGGTATAAGCCATAATAAATAATTTATTATATTACGTGATAAGTCCGCGATTAATAATATAATAATAAGGATAAAAAATGATTACTGTTTAGGTTTCATGTGGTTGTATGTTGATAAAATGATAACACATTTTTTTTAACATTTAGTTATTGACTTCTGAGTCCTGACACCTGAGTTTCTGACTTCATAATTTTTATGACATTTACAATTTAAAATTTAATCTAAATTTAAATAATTATTAGGTACATATCTAATTGTTTCAATCAAGTTGATATTTTTGAATCATCATTATGTGAATTTTTGTCAACGTGTTGTTATCGTCTGGAAATTTTTGCGTTAGTTTTAAACTGTCATCAGAAATTCAGAACATGTAATTTTGATAATTTGGTACATTTATCTATAAACACTTAAAAGGTACTTTATAATTATTTAATATTTTATTTAAAACGGTTATAGGATGTGATCAATAAAGCAAAATGTTTAATTAGTCTCAGTCATTGTACACCATTTGTACCTGTCTAAGATTTCAAATTTCAAATTAGCTTTTTCATCATAGTTCAATATGCATTATTCAGTTATTTAATTTTTACTTAACCTATTGATTTAAATTTAAACTTTTATTGCATATGATCTATTTTCTTGAATCAGTTTAAGACAAAAGTTTATTGAAATATAATATGTATGGTAGGTAACTAATAAGTTAGAATAAAGCAAAATATTTAATTAGTCTCAGTCATTGTACATTTGTATCAGTCTAAGATTTCTAATTTCAAATAGCTTTTTCATTATACTTCAATAAAATGCATTATTCAATTATTTAATTTTTACTTGGCCTATTGATTTAAATTTAAACTGTTATAGGATATAATCTATTTTCTTCAATTAGTTTTATACAAAGTTTATTAAAATGTATGGTAACTAATAAGAATAAAGCAAAATGTTAAGTTAGTCCAAATGTCATTGTACCTACATTTGTACCAGTCTAAGATTTCAATTTTAAAATTACCTTTTTCATCATAGTTCAATATGTATTATTCAGTTATTTAATTTTTACTTTGCCTATTGATTTAAATTTAATCTGTTATTGCATTATAATATATTTTCTTCATTGAGTTTAAGATAAAAGTTTATTAAAATGTATGGTAATTAATTAGAATAAAGCAAAATATTTAGTTGGTCCAAATGTCATTGTACATTTGTACCTGTCTAAGACTTCAAAATAAATGTGACATAAGTTTTTTTATTACCTAAATTATATTTTTTTATTGATATTTTAAAATTTGATAATTGATTTTTATTTTCAGCAAATTTCAGCACCTAAATATTGAAATTTGCTATTATATTTGACATTATTTTACCTTATTCCTGATTCACGGGCAATCGCTCCATAGAATTCAACAATTTATTTAATAAATATTTTCATTTATGATTTTTTGTTAGTTTGTGTCAATATAATTATAAAATGTATAACTTTTAAAAGTCTATATTTTATAAAATCATTCATACAAAAACTATCACTTTGATCTTATGAATGTCTCATTTTTTTCTACTAATTTGTTTAAACACTGTTCGCATAATGTAATGTTGCATTAATATTTGGCTTGGTGTGGTCGGTGCTTCCGATTAATCACGCAATGTGATTCAGAGTAAGCTCCGGCCGCTTCCACTAGTTCCCGGATGGGTGACCACCCGGGAATTGTAGTGGTAAAAAACCTTGCCACACATACATGAGTCCAACCACAACCGTACCGTCCTTCACAGTAAAAACAAACCTATAATTACAGCTTATGGCCATAGTTGTCGTGCTTTAAAGATCAAAAAAAAAAAAAATAGTTGTTCAATTGAATTTAACCAAAAATCTGTAAGTTAAAATGATCAATCATATATAATATGAGGACGGAGTGATACTTAATTCTGCCAAATAGGCGTTGGAACTAGGCCTTTGTGCCTACTCCCGGACATACAATTAAAAAAAAATGTTTAATATACATTTATACCTAAGTAATAACTAATATTATTACTTGTTGCAAATAAATTTAAGTATTGCGAGTGTTATAAACAATTAGTACATACCTATATCTATCTAAATTTAAAAGACTTGTAGTTATATTTTATAATGTTGTTCATACAGAAGCAACTTTTTTTAAACTAATTTGAGCATATGAATAATTAAATATAATTTTAAATAATATATTTAAACATTAGTCACATTTAATACTATAATAAATATAGCAAAAAATAATTTAGTTTACCATACATATCTTAATAGGTCACTTATTTTATCTTCAATGTACTAAATGACAACAATAATTTGTCTTAATATCAAAATTATAGATACATATTTCAAATATCTTCATATTAGTGGAAATTAAATTACAAGTTTTAAAATTGATAGTCTTTGAAAAATAAATAATTTAGGTACTTTTAATTTTAGTTTACCATACATAATATTTTGATGACTCGCTTATTTTAATGCACCTACTAAAATTTACTAAATGATAATAATTTGTCATTATGCCTATTAGTTATTATTGATTCTTAATATCAAAATTATACAAATTTCAAATATCTTCACATTTATGACAATTAACTTATAAAAATGGATAGTCTTTCTAAAACAATGAATTTGCTTTTAAATTTAGTTAACCATACATAATATCTTGATAGTTCACTTATTTTAATATACTCAGAGATATTTTTTACTGATGCAATTGGACATATTTAAAAACTTACTAATAATGTTTGATGTCATGATTAGGACTTTGATGTTGTTATAATAAAAATAAAAATCTTTAACTATAATATTTATAATAATATAAAACTTTACATTTTGTATGTATGTATGCAACTGCATACCTATGTATTTTGCATATTTTATGTATTTTACTTATTGAAAGATGACCTATGTATAAACCTATCGGTTTTCTTTTTTTATCCGATGACATAGATATTGAAGTAATAAGTATAATCATGAACTACTACATATGTAGTAGTTCGTGGGTATAATTATTTAAAAAAAAGAAAATAAATAATACAAAATAAATAATAAATAAATTTTTAAATAAATTCAGTCGAAATTGTATTGTTTTAGTGTACATATTATGTATGTATTTGATCATTTTATTATTTGTCTGTTTTTAAAGCTTTTAAGTTCCTTAGTCTAGCCATAACCGTCTTTAATATATTTTAATTAATTTAACAACATCTAAGCCCTAGTTATTATAATTTAATATTGGATTGATCATATCTTAATGTTATGAAAAGGCAATGTTCTTTCAAAATCTATTTGATTTTTATGCATAATTTAGCATTACGCTGAACGCGAAGTTTTAATCATACACGGTTTTGAAACCGATGTTGTCGTTTTGTAGTGTTTAGAAATGTTATATCTAATATTAACTTGATTCAGACAAACTTTGAAAGTAGTGTAGTGATCTCTCACTATCGTTTATAAATGAGTGCTTGACATCTGCAGTTGGATCAAGTTGTCGAGAAAAGATTACGGGTTTTAAAAGTGAGACAAAGACACAATGTTAATACAAGAGTTTATTAAAATTAAAGTTATAATTTGTTACAATGAAACAAGTGTATAAGAATTTGAGGACAGCACGTTAAGTAGCTGCCCGAGAAAAAGTTAATCTAAAATTTGGACATAGACTAGCTCTATGCGAATGTGAAACTAATTCTAAATTTTAAGACGGACAGAGACCTGTATTTATATGGTTCTCTGTACCCCCTGGTTGTACATGATAGAGACTAGGAAATGGACAAAAAGGTGTTTATAGAATGTTGTCACTGTAGCTACAAAAGTGGTTTTGCGCCCAAGACACTTAACCCTGGATTGGACTTGTTGTTGTGCTATTATACCAAGGCGTGCGCATCTATGATTTATGTGCATGGCTTGTTTGTCAAAAGGGCAAGAAAAGTTGTTTGTGGCTGTATTTTCCCATACGCTTTTCTTGGGAAATTGCCATCAAATTTAATTACGTATTGCTACGAGTATGATAATAAAATATTTAAATGTGCAGAACCTCGTAGTATATGTAAATGAGTTAAAATAGAAAAAATAGTGAGACGACTCCGTCGGCTTACTACATTCCTCCCCTCGAAGCTGGAAGTCCCCGACTTTCTTACTTAAAACCGTAAGGTTGTAAATTTGCATAGTGGGGCTCCGGGCTATTTCTTGCTGTAAGTGGAAATTCAATTATGTCTTCGTTTTGATTTGTTGTTGCTGGTGGATTAAGCTCTTGGCTTTCCTCTTGAGTATGTTCTGAAAATTGGGTTTTGCATTTTTCCGTTAATTTCGTCTTTATGCTGTGTATTATCATCAGTGTCATAATTATAGCGACAAAACTTATGGTTATATATAATGCATAGTTAAACATTTGTTGTATGTCTTGAATTTCCTTGATTTCTATGTTGATTTTGTTTTGACTGTCCAATTGATTTTTTGAGTTAGACACTAAGTGTAAGTCGTCCATGTTATTTGTTTTTACATGATAGTCTTTCATTAAACCGTTAGTCTCTGTTCGTGGTGAATATTGGTTACGATCTATTATTGATTTTGGATTAAAATCTGCGTATTCAGATCTGTAATCAATTTTTCCTGGTAATAATATGTCTCTTGTGGTGAAACCTTTGCAAGTTTCGTTTAAGTGTATTACTCCTACTCTCTTCGATTGTATGGCTTGTTGATTCCTTGTCTTCATCACAGGTAACGAATAACACGTCATAGTTGGTTACGTATATCCATTCATTTTTGAATCTTTTTTTATGAAAGATAGTTGTACCGATTTGAACATGCATTACTTCACAATTGGTTGGAACTTTTGGTGGATCCTGTAATAGTAATACTTCGCATGTGGGTCTAATGTTACGAGGATGTAAAGGATTAACTTCAGGACATAATAGGAAGTCTCTAGCGTGTTTACAATGAGTATAGTAAAATTCATCATAGGTTGCATAATGTTCTTTAGACTTACTTATAGCTAGATACTTATTAATAGGTTTTATATAAACGCAATCGTTGCCAGTACATACTGGTACAGGTATTAAATTATATAAAATAAAATCATTTTGATAAATTAAAGGTAAAGAAATTATAAAAACTAGGTTGTCGTTAGCATAATAAATAGCAATATCTGAGAGTTTCACCAGTTCATAAATGTTAGTTATGACTAAGTCAGTGGGTAAATCAGTTCCCCCTGGTAATGATACTTTAATATCTTTAACGTGTTCTAATAACTCCTGTGGAGTTATTAAACTTGGGTGAATAACTCCTATCTTTGCTTGATGTATTATTTCTAGTAACGTATTTGTTTCCAATATATGTTTTGTAATTAATAGATTAACTTGTATAAAATGTTTTGTTAAGTAGTTTTTAACCTGTTGTTCATCTGTAATATTTTGTTAATTCGTTTATTTCTAATGACATATTAACATATTTGTTTGTTCCTATATCATGGTTTAGTTGAACCACTTTAATTTGTTCTTTTTTAATCAATTTAGATTGTGAGGTATTTTGTGCTACTCCTATGTTAAAGTTAAACTTTTTTATGCATTCTAAGTTACATATTCCATAAATTAACCTAGCTGCTTTTGCTGCGAATTTAAGAAGAGCATTACGTTTACTAATTACGTGTCCTATAGAATCTAAAACTTGTGTCTTTTGATGTTGTAAATTGTTAATTATGTCATCGGCTACAGTAAGTAGACCGTTACAGTTAAAGTTATTTGTTACTGGGTTATGCATATGTGTAACACATAATACTTTTGTTCTTTCAATTATAATATTTATGTAGTCAAATTGTTCGTTATATTTAGTGAGACTAATATATGCAGTAAGGTCCCATTGAGAAGTTATAAGTTTCAACGGTCCGCGATTTTCGTAGTAGATACCGGAATGTTGAGTTAAATGTTCGTCTGTGAATCTTAATGTTCCCGACGTGAACGGTATCATTAACATTATTAGTCTGAAAGTTGTTTATGAAATTAATAAAACTGATTATTCATTTACTATATCGTTAAAGTAAATTGTTATGAACTACCTAATATCAGTTATTACTAAAAGAAAGTTGTATTTATATATAATATATATATATACCAAAAAGTAAAAATATTAAATAAAATTGTATTTTACTAAAATAAAACCCAAAAATAAAAAATAATAAAAAAAATAATAAAAAATAATATACCCATTTCCATAAAAAAAAAGTGCCAATATAAGCTGAGTTGGCTTAATAAAATAATGAATAAGTATATATATATATAAAAGAAAATTAACCAATGATAGCGTCATCTATCTGGACACTATATCTAAGTCGTAGATATCTAAACAGGCATCCAGACCAAATTACATCGGTTACGGGGTTATGTGCTTCTATGCACCCATGATCCCCTCCACAAGTTAGACCGTGTGCTTCTGTTAGACACAGCGCACGACCGTTTTTTGCTATATCCCCGATATAATGTGAAACTATAATTGTTTTTTCCGTACAGTAGTTGTAAGTAAAATTTCCCGTTGGAGTCAACGTCCCATCCCCTCATTGAAAGAGCGATGTGCGGTGCCCCTAAAGCGTCCAGTATTTTGATGTCTGTACTACCCTCCCATAGTACGATCACATCGTAATTTTTTATTAAGTTAAGTATTTGTTTTTTAGTTAAGTTAGTTTCAGTTGAGTGGTCCGAGTCATATATCTGGGCAAGTACTGGGTACAATGTTTTGGTTTGTCCTTAAAATTCTTACTAAATGGTGAACCATGTCTTTCCATTCTTTTGGTGTAACCACTCTATTTTCTTTTAGTAGCAAGGCGCGCCCTTCCAGTTTCGTAACTAGACCTGGCGAGTGTCGACCCATTAATGCTCCTGATATAAGAATTAAGTTGTCGCGCCCTAGATTCGTAAACTCGAAATCCATGACTGCGTATTGAATCCTATAATTCATTATCCACACAAAAAAAATACTTATGTCAAAAAAAAAAAAACAAAACACAAAAAAAATAATAATAAAAATAAAATGAAGTAGAAATAGAAAATTAAATGAAAATAATAGACAGAAAGAAACAGATTGAGAGGTTTAGAACAAGACTAGATTACAGAAACGTAAGTATAACATAGTCAAATATGTCTGTTGCGTCTTCGGCATTGTCTATATAAGTTTTCAAGTAATGACAAAAAGGTTTTGTAAGTGGACGTTGGCTTTTTGTCATGTCGTGTGTAAAATGGTTTAGTGTTCTAGTTATGTTTAATGAAAAAGTTTGAAGTAAATTTTTGTTCGCTAGATTGATATGTTTTAATAAACAATTTGGTATTTCGTCGTGAACTAAAACATCAGCGTTGTGCTGTTCGCGTCCTATTACGGCGCTAAGTTCCTTTAGGAAAATATGTTGTTTAATTCTAAAACAGAAAAAATAAAAGAAAAAAAAATTGTAGCGGATAGAAAAGTAGAGAAAAAAAAACTGAAAACTAAAGATTGTTAATATAGATTAGACTTTTGACTTGAACTTGTTCATCGTCGTAATATGTTTAACATTATTTTAGTACGATTAGTAACTTACTTTTTGTTTATTTTATCGTTACTCGCTTTACTTTTTGTATGCTTTTCTCTTTCATTATACTATTATCTTGCCCCTTGCCAATTAAAGCTTAATACGTTTTTCTTATTATGTTCTCTAATAAGTACTTGTCACCTACGTGAAGTTCAATTTCGTTTAGAGATTTGTCATAGTAAGTTTTGTTTGTTTTTTTCTTTTTTCTAATAAATTGTCCCTAGCTATTTTATGAGCTTCCTGCATCATACGTTTAAGATCGAATACATAGTTATCGTAATTGTATTGTGGTTCTGGGTCTTTATTAAAAGCTGATGGAATATTTGGCTTAGTACCGAACACGAGTTCGTAAGGCGTAAAATTAGTTGAAGTATGAACAGTTGTATTATAGCAAAAAGTTGCGTAACATAATAATTTATCCCAGTTGCTATCTTTATCGACAAAACTTCGTAGATACGTTTTTAACGTTTTATGACTACGTTCGAGAAAACCGTTTGTTTGTGGATGCCAAACAGTTGTCTGTACCTTTTTTATGTCTAGTAATTTACACATGCCCTTAAAAACATCGGATAGAAAGTTGGTTCCACAATCGGTTAGAATCAACTTTGGAATACCATATGTGCATACGTAACATTCGACAAATGCTTGTGCTACAGTAGGTGCGTCCGTGGACGATAATGCTATGGCTAACGCGTAACGAGATAACTCATCTTGTAGTGTTAGTATATACATATTTCCTAATAAAGTTTTTGGTAATGGTCCTACTATATCTAGGCAAATGCGTTCGAACGGTTTTACTACTGTGCTGGTAATTAACATCGGTTGTTTTGTTTTATTATGGGATTTATTTTTCTGACATAGCTCACAATTTTTAATATATCGTTTTACGTCTTTTTTGATATTACGCCAGTTATGGTTTATTTGGAGTCGCTTTACGGTACGCGATACTCCTGAGTGACCCCCTAGCGGCGAATCATGATGCTCGTAAATTATTTGTTGTTTTTCTTCTTCTGTATACTGTCTACCACTATATATTTTAATTACAATGTTTGTACCTTTAAAGATATTTCTGAACATCGTTCTGATTCGTGCGTAATTTGTTAAAGAGGACTGACCGTCTAATTTAATGGTTGAAAAGGCGGTTATGTCGTTGTTAATACAATACGTTTTAATGTCTACTATCGCTTGGTACACGCCCTCTGGTTCAAGAGGCGTGTTATGTGTTTTTAGCATATTATAGAAAATCATCAGAGGCAACGTATCGGAAATTACACAAAACCGGTTTTCGTCCGTAAATTGTATTTTATTAGGATTGACATTCTTTACGATACCTCTTACATCGGAATGGGTTATTTTTTTGTCCCCCGGTATCGGTATAATTGTGGTTTCACTTTCAATGGCCTTGCTAATGCTGTCGTTAACCTCTACAATTTTTGAATTAAAAATCGGTTTGTCTTCCGCGGTTCGAAATTCTACGAATGTTTTATTATCTACTGTTTTATCGGTTTGTATTACTCGGATACGCGATAAACAGTCCGCGTTTGAATGTTCCGGTCCTGCCCTGTATTTTATAGTATAGTCGTAATCAGCCAACTGTAATCGCCAGCGCATTAATTGAGACGATGCGTCTTTAATACCAAACAGGTATGTTAAAGGTCGATGGTCGGTGATTATGGTAAAATGTCGGCCATAGAGATATGGTCTAAAATATTTCACGGCCCATACGATGGCTAACAATTCTTTTTGAATAACGCTATAGTTATTTTCGGCTTTGTTTAGTGTTCTACTCGCGTAAGCTATAGGTTGGTCATTAGGTACGTCCCCTTGAGAAAGTACGGCTCCTATGGCATATTGTGAAGCGTCAGTACACAAGTTAAATTTCCCTGCTTCCCAATCTGGATAGACTAGCAGTGGCGGGTTCATTAAAGCCTTTTTAAGTTCTTGGAAACTATGTTCGCAATTGTCAGTCCATGTAAATGGTACGTCTTTTTTAAGTAAGTAAGTTAGTGGTTTTGCTATTTTCGCAAAATTTTCGACGAAACGTCTATAGTAATTTAGTAGTCCTAGAAAAGATTTTATATCTTTCGAGTTTTTAAGCTTGGGATACTCTTTAATGCATTTTAATTTGTTAGGATCTGGTGACACCCCGTTTTCGTTAATTACATGTCCCAAATAGATAACTTCTTTCCGTAAGAAAGAACACTTTTGAGGTTGTAATTTTAATCTATGCACGCGCAGTCGATTGAAACCTGTTCGAGTTTGTTTTGGTGGTCGTTTAGACTGGACCCATGTACTACGATATCGTCAAGATACGCTGTACACATTTCCTCTAGACCCATAAGAACGGATTTCATCGCGCGAGTAAAAGTAGCGGGTGCTGAACTTAGTCCAAATGGCATACGTAAATATTCGTAGTGACCCGATTTAGTGGAAAAAGCAGTTTTATGCACATCAGATGGTTCGATATTAATTTGGAGATATCCGGAAGCTAAATCTAGAGTACTAAAATATTTAGACGACCCCAGAGATTCGAGAATTTCGAGCAAGTTCGGCAATCCGTATGCTTCGTTCTCGGTGACTTCGTTAAGTTTTCGGAAATCTACACAAATTCGTAACTTGGGTTTCCCTGCCGAATCTAAATTCTTTTTCTTTACTACTACTAATGGAAAGTTAAATGGTGATTTAGAATCGCGTATATATATTACTTTTCATTTCCGTAACTTGTTTTTCGATTTCTTCTTGGTACGCCCAAGGTAAACGATACGGACGTATGTTAATGGGTTTTATGCATCGCGGCGTGTTTATTGTATGTGTCACTACCTCTGTGGCACTTAAATAATCGCCGGGCAAGTAAAACAGGTCCGCGTAATTACAACAGAGTTCTAAAATATTATCGCGCTCCTCTTTGTTTAAATCGTCCGTGTTAAGTTCGCTTTTTAGTTTCGTTATGCGATCCGTTTGGTCGTTATCTGCAAAGGATGCTTTAAGTACGGTTTCATGATACGGTTCCCATTCAATATGTCGTGTGGTTAGCTCGTCAATAATAAAAGGTTCCTCCGAAATATTTATTATATTGCTTATTATCAGGGCTTATTCTAAAGCGCAGTTGGGCTTATTTTGCGTATTTGGAAAAGCTAGATGCGCACTTGATAATCATTTTTTGCGTAATTGATTATAAATCAATGAAAATACTAAACTATGTTTATTATTAGAAGTCGTATGTAAGATCCAACTTTTTGGAGTTTGGGTTTTCTAAGAATACGTAATACCATTGATTATAAATACTTACATCTAAATACTTGTATTTGTAATCAATGGTAATACCGAATACCGAAAATATTTCGTATGATATTTATAATTATTATAGATTTATATTTTATATAATGCCGGCAGAACACATTCGCCGAAGTGAGGCGAGGCGACGTTCGGCTGTTCTCGCGATGTACTTGAGTATTCGTTATCGTGTATAAATTTTGTTTTTGTCGTTTATTTTTACATTTTGTGAAAAAACGATCACTGAACAACGGCAACCAGCAGCGATACGCGACGCATTTTCAGTAAAACGTAAGTATATACAAATCAATAAAATTTCAAACATACAATATAAAAAAAAATATTTATATGCTAAAAATAAAAAGGTAAATTATCATCAATTCCCGTATGTTATTGCAATTTTTTTTTATGTATAGAATATTTTAATCTGTAAATTGCTATGTCCTTATAAGCTAGAGAAATATTTTCAAAATAATAAATCCAATTAAACCAAACTATGAGCATCTAATTGTAGATAGGAGGTACTTACTCGTAAGTCGTAAATCGTAATAGGTAATAACCAATCAGTAGGGACGGATTGGCAAATTTTTTCGGTCCGGGAAATTTTTTTAGACCGGCCCTCTATAACATAATATCTACATTATACAAAAAACAAATATTACTGATATTTTTTTAAGGTTATACTATAGGTGGTTAAACTCCTCCCCACCATATATAATTAAAAAATTACAATTTTATTAACCGACTTTTATATTTATTAAAATAAATTTGCACATAACTATTATAGCAAAACAATTTAGTAAGAGAGTTCTTTATTAAGTAATGTACTTTTTTTTTTTAACTTATCAATGATTTCTTCTGTGTCAATATAATTTAAAAATTTTTTCTCTACCGCCATTAGCATAAAATCTTCTAAATATGAATCGGATAATGTGCTTCTCAATCTGGTTTTAATACATTTAAGTATAGAGAATGATCTCTCACAAGCAACCTATAACAAAAAAAAAGTAATCTTATAATATTTATATAGTTACACCTTTAAGAAAAAATTATCTTACTTGTGTCGTTGGTTAAGTTAGCAAAAATTTGTAAGTTAAAGTCAATGTGCTATAAGCATTACTATAAAGATTATATTTCATAAGCAGTGAATAATTTTTACAGGTCAATAATGTTGTGCAGTTATTGTGTTTCTTTAAATTGTATTCATCATTATCATCATTATCATCATTATCTTCATCATCAATGTGATTTATGGTATAGGACTCCGGAATGTTTTTTTTTAATGAATCCCAATTATTAGAAAAGTGTATTAATTCTGACCTTAATTTATCAGTAGTAATTTCTGGATAAAATTTTATTAATTTTGAGACAAGAACATCAAATGCTTCATCTGGAAGACCATTTTTAATGTCATTGAAGTTGCTTGGAAATAAACAAGATAAATCTGCATATATTTTTGAATTTGACAAAATCGTTTTTCCATACTATTTATTACACCATCCATGACAACATTATATACTTCAACAACAAATTTCTTATAAGGATCAATTATTGAGCATCTTCTGCTCTATCATCAAATTGCTTTTTTTTTTCTTGTCCTTAATGTGGGTAATTCACTTTCAATAATAAAGTCAGTGTAACTATTTTCTTCTTGGTTTTTTTCATCTAATTTAATATTTACAGTGTTAATAAAATTACCAACACAATTTTTTAGGCCAGCTTCATCTCTCTTTAATAATTTCAATTCTTTTACTGTGTTTTCAACCATAACATATGCTTTTTGAATATCCATACCTGATGTCTGCAAATATTTTGAGAGCGGAGTTGTAATTTAAAATATTCTCATGTACATAAATGCTGTCAATAATGTTGAGTACTTTAATAATGATTCCTTAAAATGTGTGGCTTTAGATCTTACATCTGGAGTAAACTTAACAGAATCCTCAGTAGCATGCAGTGAAATTAAGACTTCAACATATAAAGCGTTCTGTGAATTATTTGGTGTTCCAAATATTCTTCGAAGAGATAAGTCTTTGGACCACCATCTAGTGTCACCTATAGTTTGTAGCCTTTTTTTTTTTATTATCTTGATTGTTAATCATCCAAACATTCATCCGTTTATGAGACTCCTTAAAAACAGGCAAACTGTTCATTAAACTAAACATAGTTGCTGCAGATATTGGTGTTTTTGTAACGTCTGATATAACCAAGTTTAAAATATGGCTATAACACCATACATGCATTTGACCAGGTGAAGCTTTACCTAACCATGTCGAAAACCCATTGTATTGGCCTTGCATGGAGGCCGCTCCATCTGTAGAGTTGGCGATACAGTTTTCTATGTTTAAATTATTACTGCATAGAACTTTCTTCAAGAGTTCAAAAATACTTTTTCCAGAACTGTCTATACAATTAACTATAGCAATTAATCGTTCCTGAATACCACTTTTATTGACATACCTTAATACGACTGAACATTGATCCTTGACAGAAATATCTTGAGTGGTATCTAGTTCAACAGCGAACATTCCTGCTTCTTGTACTTCTCGTGCAATACAAGTCTTAATTTCTTGACCTATACACTCAATAACCATATTAATTGTTGTTTTTGATATTAGTGTTAACAGTCCACCACGATTTTTATTTCCAGATTTATGAGATGCTTTACTTTTTTTAATAACTAAATCTAAGTGCTCATTTAGAACAACATCAAATTTTTTTAATAAAAGAATGATTTCTAAAAAATTTCCATGATCTAAAGAAAGGTCTTCAAGAGAATAAGCTGCTTCGAATTTATTACCACGATAACTTAGCCCTCGCTTACCTATAAGCTTAACAACATCAATCACCCGTTCAACAATTAGTCTATTTTTTTTATCATTTCCTTTCTTTTATTCATCTGGTTAGAAAAAAGTAAAAAATCTATATTTTTTTATTATGGTTCAAAAAATATGCTTCAGTGTTTTTGTTATGAATTTGACTATTTTCATGTCCATTAATGCGTTGATGAACATGCGTCTATGTTGACATTCCTGACATAAAAGTATTATTTTCATTACTAAAAGCCAAACATACAGTACAAAAAAGTGCTTCCCAATTATATGAAAGCCAGAAACGTTGTGTTTTATCTTCTTTAAAAAAAAATTTTTTGAAACAAATGGTTTTTTTATGTCTGGTTGATGAGGGTGGAACTCAAAAAAGCTATCCAAAACAAGGGAACCAGGTTTTTTAAACATTGATAAATCCATTTCCTTTTCACTTAATTTATCCTATAATTTTAACATAAGTATTAATATTTAAATATATAAAATAAATATAAATATAAAGTAGTTTTAAAATACAATGCATTAACATGATTGAAAATAACTAATGTTTTTATTTATGTCATTATTATTATTATTTTGTTAATTTATTATTCCTACTTATAATAAAAGCATAAAAACATGAAAGATATATTATGTAAAAAAAACATAAAATACTCACAAGCAAAAGTTAGATTATTTAATATTATTACATTTCACACCATAAGTCCATAACCATCCTCATATGGATAAAATAGGATAATAGGTGCAATAATAATTTATAAAAATAAGACTCACTGATATTACTCATTTAATTTAAATATTATGGAATTGTTAGTTGACAAATATTATGTTGCAATAGATATTAAACACAGACATTAATATACATTAACTATACAATCACTGATAATAGTTAACAATAAAAATTGGCATGATAAACATTAAAATATTTCTTTAAAGATTACTAACATGAAATTAAATAATTTGTTATTACATATATTAGAGGTTTTTATACTAGCATAAATTGTGTTACACAATGTGCATACCTTTGCAAATAATTTAATATCATTAATACCAATTTCAAAATTAGAAGTCTTATTGTCATCACTTAATAATACACTATCTTGAGTCACTGCTACATTGTCATGTTCTGGTTCCTGACCAAGACATAAAGCGAATTGACCACTTAAGTAATATTATCAGTAAAGAGAAATATAATAAAACTTATACCTTCAATAATATATTATCTATGTCACAATTTACAGCTTCTTTTTCTTTTTCATTCAATGCTTTGATAAATACATTTTGAATATTATGACAAAATCTTGCTTCATTCTGTAGTTTTAATCTTTTTTTTTTCCCTAGTTTTTTCAGCTCCTCCTTTAGCTCTTTTATGGTCCATTTTTGTTGAGGTAGCAGTTAGTAAATTACTTACAACAATAAAAAATCACTATTTTATTTTAAAAGTAAAATCACTATTATACTATAGTAATCGTATAGTATGATAATTGATAATAGATTATTAAACAGTCCATAGTGAGATAACTATTTATAGTTTCTTTATCGTAGTTCGATTCGCGACTACAACATTGGTATTATATATAGGAAATATTATACACGTATGATCACCGCAGCCTTGATAAGAAGTTAAAAATCCCGGACTAGCCGGACGAAGATATACTATAATTAGTACTAACTACTGTCCGTGTCAGAACTTAAATTAATTATGATAACCTAGTAAATAATAAATATTAATAAATGTAAAAAAAATTCATGACAATTTATGGCAAAATTAAAAACCGTTTGCGGCCCATGGCAGCCCTTAAGCATACCGGCCCACTGGGAAGTTTCCCGGTACCCCGATGGGCCAATCCGGCCCTGCGGCAATCAGGAATAAATTTGTTTTTTTTAGGCTATGGCTAAACGAAACAATAATATGAATGACTCATTAATTAAATGGTTATCATCGGTAAACCCTTCATGCCTACCAAAAACTAATACCAGTATTACAACCACGATCGATGTCACAACTACAACCAAAATCTCTAATGTCACTACTACAACGAAAATCTCTAATTTCACTACTACTAGTACTGCTAGTGATACTACAACAATAATTTCAACATGTAGTCAACATGTCTATAAGAAATTTGCCATTACCAATGTCAATGAGTTGTTTAGAGAATATGTTTCCAGATTGGTCATTTTGCAACTCGACACGCATATTCTTGCTTAAATGAAGTACTTTGACATGTTTCCACAAACTAGAGGACTTTAGACATGCATTGAGTTCATCAGCTGGCGTTGATCGTGGAATCACCGGCAATGTTTGACGAAAATCTCCTGCTAATAAAATCATTGCACCACCAAATCGGTTATTATTGCTCCGTAGATCTATTAAGGTTCTGTCCAAAGCCTCCAAAGATTTTTTATGTGCTTTGAATGTCTTTGATAAAATGGGTGAATATGGAACAATCCAACGATTATCTATTTCAATATCTTGTTGATTTAATTTGACAATTGTTGATTTTCCATTGTCTGCTGTCGATCTGCGACGATACAATGGATAACCGTCATTACCAGTAATTGTTTCCGATATTAATGTCCGTGGATATCGTTTTGAACATTTACCATCCATCATACACGGTGAATTTTGATTAAGAGTTCCACAGGGACCATGTATCATGTTTTTGATAACTACCTCATGCAATCCAGGATCTACTTGTACATTAGGGATTTCAGCTGATATCACTGCATCAACTTCATTTGGCCTTATATTTTCAACCAACCAAATCAAAATGTGTGCATGTGGCAATCCTCGTTTCTGCCACTCCACAGAATACATCCAGCAGCGTGTCTCACCAAACACATTATGTTTTACGATGAAATCCATTAAAGATTTCAACTTTTGTCTAAAGACTCTGGCTGTAATATCATGACGATCAATGGGTGATTGCCCAGAGAATAACTCCTGATTGATTTCTATCCATCGTGGATTGCATGTAAATGTGATGAACAAATCTGCTGTACCATAATGACGAACATACGACATGGCATCTTGAGCATATTCGTGCATATGCCGAGGGCTTCCGATGTATGTTGCTGGAAGAATAGTCATCCGACCGACATTCTGTGCATTTCCATCAGTATTAATCGCATCTCGAAGGTGAATATACTCTTCAGATCGGAGTTTGGTTTGATTCAACCTGATGAATGTTAATCTTTCCGTTTCAATTTTAACATACATGTCAACAACATATTTGTGATATAATCGCCGACATTTCAATATGTGATTATCTTCATTTTCCCGAATCATTAGGCGGTATGAATAATAGTTCATTGAACTGACTTTTTTGTTGGTTTCAGAACCTGTAAATAGATTTTGTTTTAATAACATTCAAATATAAAATTAAAATACATAATATAATGACTGAGATATTATCGCCATAGCTAAACTAATATTTTAGTTACCTGCAATGGGATTTATCATTTTTATTGAGAAATCGTAGCCATCTTCACCTTGCCAAAATATAAAGGGATATTGCAGTGCATCATATGAGCGGTGTGTTTCCTTTATACGTTGTAATTGATCATTCCGACGATGTAAAACAATATCACGGGATTCCAAGTTTTCTCCAACTACAACGATAGCAACTTCATCAATAGTTGGTGCATTAAAACGTCTTGTATGTTGACCTGCAGGTGTTTTATCAGCTCTGATTACAATTTTGTGATTATCGGATGGCATCAGATCCAGGGCAGTTTTAAACAATGTAATCAATTGATTGTGTTGATGAAATAAAGTTTGTAATTGTTCTACAATAGACCTCTTTACTAAATTGTTATGTGCACAACGCAAATCAATTTCTTGTGGTGAATTGCCCATAAAATAAATTTGCAGGAATTTGTTGTCGCTATCTGACACTGGTAACAGTGAACCTGCTCTGTGATATATTTGCCCTTGTATCTGTAAATAAAAAAAATATTATGGTGTGGTATAAATTAATGGATTGTCGGTGATCAAACTTAAATAATATTTGATCTTAAAAAGTATATATTTAGTTTTAACTAATATCTATCAAATATAAAATATAATAAAAGTGTCACTGAAACTGAAACACCATATAATATGATGACTAAGTGATATATTTCGTAATGATTAAGAATTGAAGATTAGTGACACATCTTAACTTTGGTGACAGAAAATTTTGTTCGCTAAAATAATTATGAGTAACTGCTATAATACATACCTTGAAAGTTGGCATAAAATTTTCCCGAACTACATTTGTTGCCCCAAATGAAGTCATTTGAAAGCAATTGTTATATTGTTGGATATTTGTCAAAAAGTGTATAGAATCTGTTCCTATTCCTGAAACCAATGAGTACAATGGTTCTGGTGGTGGATCCAATGGTATCAATTTCACTTTACCATTTGCGCAACACAATCCATTAGCTTCGTTTTTGTATTTTAATGCCTTACAGTGTGAGCAAACCGAGTTCATAGAACCAATAACAACACATTGGTAGTTACTGTAGTCAATTGACACATCGTAACTGAAAGCAGCTCGATTCAAACTTAGTTAGTTTATTATTAGTTGAATGTCGCGCTCGCGCTTCACGCGTTTGTGAATTAGATCGGTAATTAGCTTGGTTTGTAGCATTTCTGGTTCTTCTACCTAAATTGCTTCGTCTTATAGGAGGCATATCAAATATAAATTATTTTTTCACTAATCACGAACTAAACAAACACTAACTAACTAAACACTCTGCACAAAACACGATATACGAATTTGTTTCGTGTAACAGTTGACAAAAGCAAACTCAGTAGATTAGGTAACAGACAACTTTTTTTTTTTTAAATTTGATATGACTTGAAGTCAAATCCTTTTAAGCCGTACGAATTGTTTTATTTATTTAAAAATAATAAAACACTGTTGGTTGCCATGGATACGATCAGTATTATATTATAAATATTATAGGAAGGGCTATTTTAAAAAGAAAAGGGCTATTTTTAGGGTTTTTCCAGCAATAATTCTAATTTTTCTCGCCGTAAAAACCATCCTTGGACTTCAACGAACATTTGAAAAAAAGATTTGGCCAAATTGGTCCAGGCGTTGTTTGTATGTCTATTTGCATGCATTTTTAAAAACATTTTAAATAAATGATTTATTTTATTAAATGGTTGCCATTGACTACCAAAAATAATTTAGTTGACTATTTACTGGATAGATGGCGCTTCTGTAATTTCATCACCACCTCGTCATATTTCTCTAACCCGATAACTTTCTCAAATTTTTCGTCCGTAAGAACCTTCTCCTGGCAATTACGACCCAAACAAAAAAAGAATGAGCGAAATCGGTCCAGGCGTTATTGAGTTATGCGCTTACAACACTTTTGCGATTCATTTTTATATTATAGATTATAATATAGAATAATAATTATAAATAATTTCTAACCTGTGCTACAATGTGTGTTAGTATTACCCAACCAATTATGAAAATACACCGAAGTTCGCTCATTTTCTTTTTTTTTTTTGAGAGCTTTTTTCCGGAATTCACATCCAGATAATTTTTTTTTTTTTAGACTGTTCCATCACAAAAAAAATATACTTAAACACTTATACTTAAACTGTAACATTCATTAGATACCTTCCAGTGAACAGTGAAGTGAACGCTTAACACTGTTATAATAAATAAATACAACTGTTAAATAGCAGAAAATACATGAATACGCAATGCTTGGTTATCGGCTTATCGCTATCCAATTAGTTCGTCTACGACTGACCGATACAAGTATACAATATTAGTTTATCTTAATTGCAAATTGCTCCGATTGTGTTTTTGGCTATGTCAGTAAAATCATAAAATCGAAAGTATAATATGATATGATATGACGAATGTCTTTTCTTAATCATTACTAGTGTGACTATATTGAATTAAAACTATTTAATTTGAAATACTTGTGTAATTCCAAAAAAAAGATTCAATTTTTCAATATGTCTAAACACTTTTTAAATATTCACTGGCTAAAAAATATTTACTATAATTTAACACAATCCCTGATAGAATATGGTATAGTAGTTTGGGGAAATGCAGCACATACCCATATATATTGTTTACAGATAGCTCAAAACACCTCCTTAAAAATAATCTATCACAAACCCAGGCTTTACTCATCCATACATTTATACTCTGAAGCCAAAATATTAACAGTAAAACAATTATATTATAAAAAATTATTTATTACATGTCAAAAAAAAATTTAATACAACCGGTCGTTCATACTTATAACACAAGAACTGAAAAGTTAATTTACCCCAAAATAGACACAACTAAATACTATAATAGCTATTTGTTAACTGGGTTGAAACTCTATGAAAAAATACCCATTTCTATAAAAAACTATCCCAACTTTGATACCTTTAAATTACTAATTAAGAAATGGTTATTGACAAATGAAGTAAACCCTTAGGTCAATACACATATCACATAATATTACTTTTATTTTTAGCTTTATTTTGCTAGTCTTATTCATTTATGTTATATTCAAAATCTATGTAAAAAAACTCGCGATTGTTATTTGTATATATATAAGTAACAGCAAGGTACCTAATTAATATTATTTATTCAGTTATTTTAATTAATTTATTATTTATCTATTTTATCATTTACATTATATTCTTTTAGAGGCTCACGTCTATCGATACAAGGAAACATCCTTAGTGATAGACGTTGCAGTGTAATAATAAATATTAAGTATGTACATATTATCTAAAAGCTGCTAAATAAACATTCATTCATAAACAAAAAATTAAAAAAATTAAATGTAATAAAAATGATGAGCTTAAAATTTGAAAATTGCGCCCCTCTATGATATAAGCGCCCGGGGCATGGGCCCCAGATCGCCCCCCCCCCTAGGTCCGGTACTGGACTAAGTTCTACCGTAGCAGAAGTATCTCATATCGTAAGCAAGTTGTCAGGAATTTCTGCTTTTTTCCACAACTCAGCACTTCGACCTAGAGAACTACAACAACTGTCTAAGCAAAACTATTTGCAGCTAATAAGGATACCAACATTTTTTCAAGTGCGATGGACAGAATTTTCTTTTAATTTAGTTACCTAACTCAATATTAATTTCATGGAAAGCTCTGGTTATATATATGCAAAATTCCAAAGAGAAAGAGTCCAATGGATTTTTATTATTATTAACTAATAAAGACACTATTTTTTTATTAGCATTTTTGGCAGATGTATTGGCCATATTTAGTCGTTATCAACAAACTATTCAAAGTGATAAAATAACAGACTTGGATCTTGTTAAATATACTGAGTCAGTTCTAAACAAAATTAAATCATTGAGTTCGATTAATTTAGTTGGAGGTTGGGTAGATGTACTCGAAGATGAACTTGTAAAAGGTACTGATGGAAAAGCTCTAAAAGATATAAAATTAATTGTTTTCAAGAAAAACGAAAACACAGGCATAAAAAGAGAAAAAGAAAATTTGATGACCAAACCGAACAAAAAATTAAAAAAAGAATGTTCTAACATTGTACAAAGTAGCCAAGTATTATGTATATAAATATTATTTTAAAAAGTAAAAAGAACATTAATTAAAATAAAATATTTTAAACGTGAATGTTGATGTTATTTTTTTATAATAGGTTAAATTTTAAATTATTCCACATTGAAACTAAAAATGTTATCATTTTTAACTATAGTTTGATATTATATTTCGAGATTATTACTGTTCTATTTTTATAGGCTTATTTTTAAAAATGCGTAGTTGATAAAAATCCTTAGAATAAGCCCTGCAGTTATTATTGTATTAGTGCTAACCGGACTGATGCTATTTGCTATAATAACGTTTTCGTTGACGTCTTGTTTTTTTATAGCTATCGCTTCATGTTTAATATTTTCGTCGTTTTTAATTAGAAGTACACAGTTACTTCGCGGTGGTAATATAATTTCTTTTAAACCGGTTTGTTCGGGTATGGTTAACGTGTTTTTATTATAGTCCATAATGACTTTGTTTTGTTTTAAGAAATTTCGCCCGATTATACCTGATTCGTTTATTGGAAAATCGTCGAACACGACGTCGAATTTTACAAGGACGCCTACTTCGCTAATTTGCATAGTCGTCACTATAGTCCCGATCGTAAAAATAGGTGTTTCATTGATACCTTTGATAGTTCGTTTTTCGTATTCGTTAATAACTACCTGTCCGTTTAATGCGGAGAGTTTAATGAGATTCATTTCTGCACCTGAATCGATTAATAATTTAATATACTGAGGATCGAAATTATGTGAACTACAGATTATGTGTTCCCCCTCGAAATTAGTAACTACTCTTACGTGATTTTGTTTTATTTCACTGACGGTTCGATTCATTGACTAGTAGTGGAATTTTCGTTTTCATTCTCGTTGCTACTAGTGCTATTATTTTTTTCTTCGTTATACCTACGTTTTCTACAATCTTTAACAGTGTGGTTATTTTTTTTACAGTATGTGCAGAACCTAACCTGTCCTTGATATTCTTTTTTTACTACAACGGGTTTTTCGTCGCGATTACTTATGGGATTTCTAAAACCTGTGCTGCCCGATGTGCTCGCGTTACTACGACACTCGTTTGCATAGTGCCCCATTTTATTACATTTATTACATTTAATATTTTTTTTATTCGCGTTATTTTTCCCGTTATTTTTATTCGTGTTAAAGCGTCTATTTAAATTTCTTATGTCCTCCTCTTCTTCGACAGCAAGCGTAATAGCTTCTTCGAGAGTAAGAACGTTTCGCGCTCGTAACAAACTTCGAATTGCGGGTTGTGCCCCGTTAATAAATGCATTGCGCGCTCCCGATTTATGCGTGTTCGCGACTGCGGCGGCGTCATTTTTATTTAGCCCTACCGTTAGTGCGCTTACCAAATCGTGGTAACATTTTTCGGTGCGTGCGGCGAAGCTTTTAATATCTTCGTCGTATTTTTGTTTAATATTGTATAGATTTGTTTGTAAAAAACCGATTGAGTGCGTCGACCCGAATACTTTCCGAAGGTGAGCTTCGAGTGCGGGCCAATCCGGAATACTGCGATAGCGTACTGCTTGAAAAGCTTCCCCTTTAAACTTGTTAACATTCGTTTGAAAATCATAGGTTTAAGAGTTTCGTGGACGTTTTCCATTATATAATTACATTCAAGTATATATGACGCTAAATCTGTCTCAGATCCCCCCGTAAAGGTCGGAATCATGCGTAATGCAGATTCAATTCCTAAAGTTACACTCATGATGGTTGTTCGTAAAGTTTGTGGGTTCTATTTAATTATTTCCCAACACCGATTAGGACTCTCAGACATATACTAAAGAATTTATTTGCTTATACGGCAACTTACAAAGTGTTCATTGTTTGTCCGGTCCTGTGGTTGTCCTGCTTTGAAAACTGCGCTGCGGCTCGCTTCGCTGCTAGGCTCGATTTGTTGACTTGTCGCAACTTATCCGTGATCTCTTTCCGTTGATCCTGATGTTGACACACTCGAGGTCCGCTGATGTACTTGATTTTGGGTTGGATACCAAAATTCTTCTTTCAGGTGACCCCACACCTGACACCAAAAACGTGTAGTGATCTCTCACTATCGTTTATAAATGAGTGCTTGACATCTGCAGTTGGATCAAGTTGTCGAGAAAAGATTACGGGTTTTAAAAGTGAGACAAAGACACAATGTTAATACAAGAGTTTATTAAAATTAAAGTTATAATTTGTTACAATGAAACAAGTGTATAAGAATTTGAGGACAGCACGTTAAGTAGCTGCCCGAGAAAAAGTTAATCTAAAATTTGGACATAGACTAGCTCTATGCGAATGTGAAACTAATTCTAAATTTTAAGACGGACAGAGACCTGTATTTATATGGTTCTCTGTACCCCCTGGTTGTACATGATAGAGACTAGGAAATGGACAAAAAGGTGTGTTATAGAATGTTGTCACTGTAGCTACAAAAGTGGTTTTGCGCCCAAGACACTTAACCCTGGATTGGACTTGTTGTTGTGCTATTATACCAAGGCGTGCGCATCTATGATTTATGTGCATGGCTTGTTTGTCAAAAGGGCAAGAAAAAGTTGTTTGTGGCTGTATTTTCCCATACGCTTTGATTCTTGGAAATTGCCATCAAATTTAATTACGTATCGCTACGAGTATGATAATAAAATATTTAAATGTGCAGAACCTCGTAGTATATGTAAATGAGTTAAAATAGAAAAAATAGTGAGACGACTCCGTCGGCTTACTACAGTAGTTATGTTATTATTTATTATTTAAATTAAAAAATATATTTGTATACATAATTGTATGTTGTATAATATAATTTATACAATAATTTTGTATAATTACCTATTTATCTACTGTATGATCTTTTTTTATAACTTTATTTTATATGAATAATAAATGAATAAGTATTATGTAAAATTATTGAAAAGATAAAAACCGTTTCAATGATAGCATTATAAATAGTACAATTATGTAATATACATAATATTATAATATTATTCTTTTTTTTTAATTATTATCAATTTTACCCATGTAATATAAAACTAAATTAAGATACTAAACACACGTTTTATACTATAATAAATTAATAGTTACAACCTTAATTACCTGTACACTATCTGTACAGATTATAAAGGTTGTACAACAATGCATCGTCGTATGACAGAAGCACAAAAATATATTATTATTTTTATTAATGGCATTTAACAAATTTAATTCAAAACTCAAATGTAAATAACTTTTTAAATTATTGATGCATAATGACGAGTGAAACATCAAAATTTATTAAAAAATAAACCCTACATGAATCATATTTCAAAAATATAGGTTCTCATTTGAATTTTAAAAGTTACCCCTCAAACCTCCCCGTTCCAATTAAAAAAAAAAAAAATTAACATCAAAATAATTTTGTTTATGTGATTTAAAAAGGTTTTCACATAGGTCAATTTTTTCTAATTTAAGGACGTCATGCTGAAATCTGCTGTCACATGAAATTTGGAACACCCTGTATAAGGTTTTGCAGTCTGTAAACATTCGTTCATTTTTGCCAAGACACATAAATCAAGATTCTCTTGAGAACTTCTTCGGAGCAATTCGGTCGGTAGGATCAACAAATCCAAACTGCAATGCTTTTATAGTGGTCTACAAAACATTGGTATTGAACAATTTGGTCTCACCACAATCTCCAGGTGCTAATTGTGAGGAAGACTTCATTGAAGGTAGCTTATCCTCATTTAGAAATTTATTTGATAAGGCCAAACACTTCCAAACGGATTCTTCTTCTTGTATAAATACAGCTGCTGATTTTTCAGAAACAACTAACCAATTGTCACTTACTACTGCATTTGTACAAGGACAAACAAAAACTTTTATTGCAGGATATATTTTAAAGAAATTGAACAAAGATTTATTTAAAAACTGTAAATATTGCCTTAATCTCTTGTGTTCTACCAATGTTTCTAATGACCATCAACTTATCTCTGCTAGAGAGTACAAATCTAGTTATCATTCATTAAAATATCCTTCATTATCTTTAAAATCAATTGTACACAACATAATTTCTTATGTTGGACAAAAAATGCCTATAGTTTGTCATCATGAAAATATATTTTATAACCTTTGCAACAATGTACATAATATTTTCAATTTTGATGATATTTTAAACTGTCCTGAACACTATAAAATATTTCCTGTTAAAATTGTTGAGATAGTAGTTAAATTGATGATAAATCATTACTGTAGCGAAGTTAATCGTATACTATTAGGTAAAAAAAAGGTTCGACAAAATGAAAATGACCCAATTAAAAAAATAGCTAATGCTTGGCATCTTAAGCACAGTAAACGAAAAGTACAAGGGAAATTTAGTTTAGTGACTTAAATTTAGTGGTATATGTTCACTTAAAATCATTTTTATTACTTCTAATAACGTCATTGTAACAATTATAATAATTCTAATAACAAGACTTGACATTTAATTAATTAATTAATTATACTTAATATTATAACATGAAAAATCATTTAATAATTTATTTTTGTATTTTACTTTATTGTATTGAAATAGGTTAAGAATTCAAATTTAAAATTAAAATTCTAAAAAATAAACTAATTGATTTAGATAAATATTTTTACCATCAAAATTTTTTTATATTGCATGTGTACCACAAGTGTCTCTTAATAATAAACAAAAAAAAAAAAAAAATTAAAAATATTAATAAGAACAAAAGTTATTCTAAAAGTCAGTTCTATCTGTTACATCCTGTTACATATTTATACTTAAATTTAATGTTACATTACATCTTATTGTTATTTTATAATTTATTATGCTTTTATATTATATTTATATGTATTATTTAATGTTACCTACTAAATTATTTGTATACAACTATACAATTGTTTGTTTGAAAACTTTTTAATAAAATATGATCTCTTATAAGAAAATAATTTATTTTTATTTATTACTAATTAATTCCTTTGCTATAATTTTATATCTGGACAAAAACATCGATAGTAATGATAGTTAATTATCGATAATCAAAATTATCGATATAATAATAACTATCGATGCTAGCCCTAATTTTGTTATTTCGTACAACCACCGGGGGCGCTGAAACGAGGTACACTTTTATAACATGGGAGTTGCCTATCTATTATATTATACTTATCTATGTTCGGGAGCCACGTTTATTATTATCTGAACCTTTGCCTATGACGGATCGCGCGTAAATATACACGTAAATGGTAAATGCAGCTATAATAACCGCGGCTACCTAGTACCCATGCGATTTATGTTTAATACATTATTAGATACTTACTAATTATTTTAAATGATAGTAAAATATGTTACATTCCAATAAGCGATAACAGTGTACATATTAATTATTTTGTAATAATATATAATTGATTGAAATACAACTTAATACAAATTAACTATTATATCATTAGACATTTTTTTAACAATTTATATATCATTAAATAAGTATTAGAGTATTCATAGATAATAGATTAATAACATGAAATACCTAAAATACAAGAATATATATTTCTATTTAATGAAATGTGATATTATGTACAAATTACCTAGGTATGTAAAAAGGTTACAATTACGTATACCTATTATTATTATAATTTATAATAAGTAATAACATAAAAAGTATAACACTAAAGGTACGTACTATTGTACGTATTTATTTTAATGCCATAATAAAAAACCACTTGTAACGATTTAATAATAATAGATAGGTAAGTAACATAATATAGTTTATTGCCGTCAACTAATATAACAGTACAATTAATAAAATATAATTACAATATTATAACCAATATAATTTATACCTAGTTACAAATATAATTCATGTATATAATACAATTTAAAAAAATAATTTCATTTGATATTAATACATATTTTTATTACTTAAATTTTAAATAAATATTTTTATATTTAATTTTGATGGTTTCAAACCATTTCATGCTGTAAATTTGGATAAATATTATGGGTTTTATTCTTATAACGTTGAACGTTTTTTATTTCTAACGAGTCTTCATCAAACTTTTTATTTTTAATGTACATGTTTTTATTAGACTGAGATATTAATTTATGAGTAATACTAGAAAAAAAACCCCCTAAAAGCTTTGTACTCCATCCAAAAGTTTTGTACAAAAAATGAATATTAATACCTGCATCGATGGTTGTAACTATTAATTTTGCAACAAAGAATATCCCCATTAGCCCCGACACAAAAGTTCCAACTGTCGTAAACCAGCCCCATAATTTGAATAGCTTATCTTCCACCATTTTTCCAAGTGTGTGTTTATCTATCAAATATTTAAATTGTATTCCTTGGTTTACTGTATCATAACCCATGGTCTGTCTAACTAAATTATTTTTGACTGCGTCCACTTCTTGGGGGTATATTATATGTTGTTGGAAAGCTTTCATTGTATCTTTTGTATACAAGCCGGAATTCATTAAAAAGTCTAAATTTTTGTATGCCCATGTCCATGCTGTATTTGGTTTCAATTTTGGTGGCGTTTTTATTTCCTGGACATTAGGGAAAAATCCATACCAATTACCATCTAAATTGAACGCAGGTGGATACATTGAATTACAATTAATTTGTGTTCCATATTTTTGCAAGGTATGTGTTTTTGGAGCCATATAGAATGTATGGTTGTTATACAAGACTGGTAATTCATTATAACATGAGTCTGTTTTAGTTACCTTGACTTTAACTTTTTTGCATTTGATTAAATAAATTATTTCAGCGTGCTTGATGGCCGTGAATCCAGGCCCTCCGCCCATAATATACGCGAACTCCGGAAGATTGTTTGAGGCTAATGTAAGACGTCCATGAAGTTGGCCCACCGACATTGCACAATCCATTCAAAATCTATGCCAAAATTTTGCGAGTAATTTGCTAGAATTTGCGAGTCCATTCTCGAAATTTGCTAGTCATCCCTTCCACCCCTATTCAAGGGAGGGCCAACTTCAGGTAGCCCACCCACCTTACTCGAAACAATCCAAAACGGTATCAAAAGTTTCGTCTCCATTTGCTAGTATTTGCTAGTCCATCCCCGGAATTTGCTAGTCCTCAAAAGCACCGATATGAGCTTTCAAATTTCTTAAATTAAAAATTCATATACCCATGAATGATATTTTTTTAATAACAAAAAACCGATTAAAAACGTTATTTGAAATTTGAAATTAAAATAACTAAAAAAAAACCGTTAAAATTTTTTTTTTTTTTTGGTTACAGAATGGCCCACTCAGGTAAAACCTTGCTTTAAACGTTCAACCCTTAATTATAAAAGTTAAACAATTAATACATTTTTAACTACAAAATCATTTTCAAATTTTAAATTTAATACATTTAGTCAATTTCAAATTTCTTAAATTAAAAATTAATCAAAAAAAAATCGTGCCTATGTATTTTTAATATTTTTTTAACTGCTATTGTAAAAATGTATTAGGAGTCTTGAATTAAATTCAATGTCACGCTTTTTGATCCAACAAATACAATTTTATTGACATTCATAAAAAAAAAACCTAAAAAAATTTGAAATTGTAGATATCCTTTAACAAAACTAAACAAATCAAAATAAAAATTTTATCGTAAATACAACACGCTAATATAAACAACCAGTCGAAATTGCATGTATCTACGGTCATTTGTTTTAGAGTTACACCAAACACCGAAATCGATTTGATCAAAAACCGGTGTTGTGTAAAAATTCCCGTTTTTCCATTGTTTTTTTGGTTTTCCTGACACTTGAAAACTACTAGGGGTTTTCTAATTTTTATCTACGTATTGCGTAATGCACCGAGAAAAACACAGCTGAAGACAAAAATTGAAGCTTTAGTTTGACAAGTCATTGTGTAATCTTGTAGTTATCATAGTAAAATCAATACATTTATCGAAAATAACTGAGTGTTCAGAATCTAAAAAAAATATTTGAGGAAAATTAGATGATAAAAAAAATAATAATAATTGCTGCAGTTTTATTTTATTGAATTTATTCATCTTTATCTCAGAACATCATACCTTTGATGAAACTGTTTACATTTAAATTATTTAATTATTATTATTCTTTTGTGTATTATGTTATGCATATAACAAGTGGGTACTGGGTAAGTTCATATTGTAAGGGTTAAATAAAAATAAAATTAGGTTATTCAGTTCTGATATAAATAAGTATATGTGGAGTTACTGTTTGCCGATTTACACGTTTCACATCCTTTTCTAAATCATTATATATTTCCCAAATATTGTTCATCCTTTTAGTATATGTTACATAATGACCCGAATTATGTGTAATTGCAGCAACAAGAACATATCTGAAAAAAAATGATTAGTGAATGTTGTTTTTCACTGATTGAATGACATACAAACTGTTATCCATGTTTATTTGTGTAGGAATATCTGTTAATTCACAAGAAAAAATATAGTCTTCGTAACATAAGGCATCGAGTTCAATGAAGGCATGTTGTTGTAGTATTCTTTTAATTGATTTTTGCCCATTACAAGTGGACAAATTTGATTGCAACGTGCATATTTGTGTTTCTTGTTCATGATAGTTTTCCAATATTTTTTCCAAGACGGATATACCATTAGCTATAATTTGGGAACCTTCGCTTGGACTTAGAATAATTGTTGGAGAAGACGTAACTCTTTGAAAATTACGACATTTGTAATTACTACAGTTAATATTTTGCACACAGCTAGGTTCTTCCTTCAATAATCCGTTAATAATATGATATATATTGCACTCAGCATTAAGTAAATACACATTATTAATACAGTTTTGTGGTTCAAAAATAGTTCGTAAAAGTTGTAATCGACTGTTATATATTTTTGAAGAAGAACCATGCAAAACAATTTCTTTTATAAACATCAGTAATTTATTCTCGGACGAATTAATGTATGAACGATATGAAGGAAACTCAATATATCCCATGGAAATTCCAAACACCAATGAATCAAACGCACATGTATTGTTGACTATAAATTTTTTTTGTCCAGTCTACAAGGAGTTGTCAGATTTCCATTTTTTAATAGTATATTTTTCGATGAACGAGTGTGTGCCTTGTTAGTGAGGAGCCGATCAAGTTCTGGACAGGGTTCTAAATATTTAGTCCTCCTTTTTTTTGGAGTACTTGGCATTTGAATATTTTTTTCTCTTGAGTTTATAAGTGGTCCTGTCTTTATATTTTTTAGACCTCTCCAACATTCTTCTGCATTAAATGTATCATCATCACTTATAGACTTTGTAGATAACGAAGATGTCAAATTTCCAGTACTACTTATCACATCATTAGTATTGAGGTCATCGGCGGTTATATTTTCTAAAGAATCGTCTACAAGAAGTTTTTTTGTTGGATATATTTGCTCACTTCTTACAATTTTCATATCGTTCTCTATGCTTCTTAAATGTGTTACTACAAAGCGGTCTGCAGATAAAAGGCGAGATTCTTGTTTTAAAATTGAATTTTTCAGCTGAGAAAATTCACCCTCCACAGAAGCCGAACTAGCTGTTGTATAAGGAGATTTGAAAAATGGTACCATGATGTTTGTCCACATGGGAAACTTTTTACAAATTCTCATTAAGCTAGTTTTAAACTCTGGTACATAATATGCACTCAAACGATCTCCTGCTGTTAATGAATTAGTACAAATTTTAGTTTCAATTTCTTTAAAAAATATATCCAGGCAAGATGTATTTTCTTCTTCTTCAATATCATCGGTATAATCAAATAATTCTTGTTCTGAGTCTAATGCATGATGTTCGGATATATCAACTATATTTGCGAAATTATGACCTAAAATAAAAACAAAAACAAAAAAAAAATATTGTTTTCCAACTATTTGAATAATTTACATAGTAATTACCTTTTATCAGTTCCAACAAACTAATTCTTGCATTTTCAGAAGGTGTATTAATTTCTGAAGAGTCTTTAATTTTTCCATCGTATTCATTTGTACATACAGTTAGTATATCAATTAAAATATCTTTAAATTGATCCAAACTATCACAAAAAATAATAGAACTGTGCACCTGTATTTAAAATGTAAATTTTGAGAGTTAGAATAACACATATATGTTAAATATATATCATCAAACAGGTTTGATGTGATCATATTTAAAAATTATCCCGAGTCAAAAAGCACGAGTAGAGATAATTATAAACATAATACGAAAAAAAAATAACACTAATGTACACATTTTATTTATTTATGTATTATAACATAAAATTAATTATCTGGAATATTTAATATTAAAATACGATATGTACCTGACAAAAAATTCCTTCAAATGATGCGACTTTGAACCTTTCCAACATTTCCATCGACTGATCATTTTAATAAGATTTGCAATGTCTATTCTCACAAAACAAGAAAGTTAAAGATTTGCAGTTTTTTTGTATGTTAAAATTTCTAAACAGGATTCAACATAAGTTCGGACTGTCATACCACCGCAAAAAGCTCTTGTTATTGCTCCTAAGAGTGCCATTGAAAAATCACATACACTTTCTTGTGGAGCGGATACGCCATCATTCATCCATAACATTAACCAAGAAAATATTGTGAATGTGTCTTGTTTTTCACTGATCATTTGTGTTACTGAAGTCTGGTATGCTCCATTTGAAACAACGGCTTCATACAAAAATATGTGGCTTGATAAAATATTTTGTGTTGATCTTTTGATTTTCTTCACAATACTCCCTGTTGCATCGATTGATAGGCGAATGTATGTTTTTCTTATGCTCTTATAAACTACTAACTGGCATGGTGTCCAATAGTGAACAATAAATGGCTTGGCACACACTGTATGAATGGAGCCGGCATATTGAGTATGACTTAATTCTATCAGTGACATGATTGGGCAGTTCTCCGTTATTCCTAGGGTCTTATCTCTCTCTGATTGCTTACATTTCCATAAGACTGCATTATTGTACACATTAGCTGGTAATTTTTCGCCAAAACTTAGAGAGGAAACTGCTTGTCGTCTCCAATTACTAGCACACTCTTGAAATAATTGCATACCAACCTCATGTCGTTTTTCTCCGTTTAGAGGCCTTTTTGATGTGTGTTGATGCAAAGTATCTATATTATTCATTATAATATTAATAGTCAGAGGCATACCATCATCTGGTTTTTTATTTGACCAGCCGGTAACTACAGCTGAACAATCTTTACACTTGCCTGAAAAATTTAAGAAATGTTTAGCCACACTTGGGTCACTTGCAACTAGACATCGTTTGTATATTATGTTGCAAGGGATGTTGCAATATTTAATAAATTGATCATTTATAATATTTGTCCATATGCCTTGTTTTAAAACTGTGTACTTTTTTTTGTTTTTTTTTTTCCCATATACCACATCAACCGGTGCCATTTTAACATAATCTCGATATGGAATATCAAAATCAAAAAATTGTTTATTTTCAGATATTCCATCTGATCCATAATCTGTATCCGTTGAAGACATTTTCTGTTTTTCATTGTCGGAGTAAGTTGGTTCACACTGAGTAATTGGTTTTCCAACAATTTTTCTTAATTTGGTTTGGCAAAAATGACGATCTTGTTTGACGCTTAAGTAAATTGAATGAGCACTCAATTGACCATCAAGATTTTTACTTAGCTGTTGCCACAATGGGTGAGAATATTTGATAAGATTACCATCTACATCAAATAGTTCTTCAGCAATGGAGGAAAATAAATCCATAATCAAATCCCAAGAAACGCGAGGTTTTCTTCCAGCATTACACTAACAAAAAATTAGTTAGAAAAATTAATTTGAATCCATACTTTTAAATTCCAATTTTATTTATTATTTATTAGCAGAACACAGAAATATTTATGAAATATATTATGAAAAAAAATATAGAAATTGTTGAAAAATTCTCATTTTTATGTATTAAATATTATTGGCATTATTACATTTAATTATTTATTTAAGGATAAACTAAATATTGCCAGTATATGCTAGAAAGTGTTATACTGAATGATAGTTAGTAGGTACTGGAACATTTTAAACTGACTGAAATAGAGTGGTTGATGCTAAAAATATACAAACCGTGTAAGTGACACATTTTATTTTTTAACCATATTATCAATTAACATAATATTATGTAAAATATATAGATTTAGTTTTTTTTCCTAGTAAAATTTGATTTATATACTTATTCGTATTCATTTTAAAACATTATGGTTTGAGAGGAACTTTGCGACCATTAATGCGTAATAAGAATAAGTTGGGACATTTAATCGTAACCCATTTACTCAAAAACAATTCTGACCAAAAAATTGAGGAGCGAAGACGGTTTTGAAGAGTGTACCTATTGATTTTACAATGATGAGTGTTTTATTTATTTATTGTGGTAGTTTGATAAAGGACTCGATAATTTTTTTTTTCTGAAGGAACAATAGCCCTACACCCGACACCCCAATCCATCTTTGATGAATAATATTTAGAGATTAATAAAATTAAGATCTCAAATAATAATCAAAATAATACGATGTAAATAATATCACTAATATCACTGACATGGATAACAAAATAATATACTTATAGTCATTGCTGTAGGCCTAGCACTAAATAAAAAAAAAAAAGTTGTCTAAATCATCAAAAAAACCATCAAAAATAGGTTTTAAAAAGTCGGCAAGTGAGTACCGCTCTGCTGTACATTAAGGGGTGGGGTGGACCTCAGACTAGGGTAGGTTAAATTTGAATGCAATGATAGGTATCATTGTATACGAAAAACGATTCTGAACGGAGATGATTTGTCAGTCTAGAATATTTAACGTTAGATATAAATACAAACAATTTTATGAATTTTGAACTACAAAATAATTTGCAAATATTCATGATTTTGACGAATTTTTGTCAAAATTTGAACTTCAAATGCTAATAAAAAAAAATTGTGCCTATGTTTTCTTATAATTTTTTAATCACAATAAGAATAACTCATAAGGAAACTTGTATTAAATTTTCAAGTTTTTGTGGTCATCCAAAATTTTTTTACCGACACTTCAAAAAAAAATTCACATAAAAATTCAGTAGTCTATAAATAACTCAAAAAAAGTCAAAAATTTTTGAAAATTTAACTGTACATAGATAACACTGACATAAAAATTTGGTGAAAATTTCAAGTATATACATTGATTAGTTTTTGAATTACAACCATATAAAAAAATCGATTCGGTCGAAACTGGTTTTGCGTAAAAATTCCCGTTTTTCCGTCATTTTATTTTTTGTTTTTCTCGATTTATTTGAAAACTGTTGGAAAATGTTTACTTTTTACCTCTATAATGCACCAAGGATATTCACTTTTACATCGGAAACCACCACCGAAGTTTGAAATTGAAACATTATTTCGACTAGTTATGCTGTACACAGACACGAAAAAAAAAAACATACATCATTGTAAAATCAATACATTCATCACTCCGTTTAGAATCTAAAAATATATTTATCACAAAAACTATAACTTACATATAATTGTTTATTTTACGATTTAAATGAAACATTTTGGACTTGGATCGCTTTGCTCATTCACACAATGACTTGGACCCAATTGATTTCTATGTTAATTTTGATTATTTTAAAAAATATTATATTGATAATAAATTATTATAGCATTAACTGTTGTAAATTATATATAAGTAAAAATTATAATATTATATTGAATAATTTACAATTTTTATGATTTAATGTAATAGTAAAATTACACTGTATTCCAGTTAAATCTAAAAATTTCTTATTGCCAATTGCAAGACTCACAAATTTACTCTCTCTGTTCATAGTATTTAGTATATTTATATAATTTCTATAATTGTAGTGATTTTTAATATTATTATTATTATGTTGTGTAATATTCTGTGTTACCGCCGTGCGTCGTGCAGACCACGGCGACAGTATTAACAGTCTATTTTTATTTGTTCAATTAACTTTTTATTATATTATTTTGTATATATTGTTTTCGGCGTGTGCCGATCGACGACTCGAACCGACCACGACTAAGATTAGATTGCAGTATGTCCTCTCACTTCTCAGTCTGTCTGCACTCGCTCGCCGGGTTGGGCATATTATTATAAATATATAGATGTTGTACATTCTGACAAACATTTTTAATGAAGGTGACCACTCTCCCATCATAATATTATATTCTAAACCTGTGTGTTAGTTTGTGCTTGACATTATAACACTCAAATTATTTAATATGCTAATTTACTAACAGGTAACAAGTTTGGTTGACTTTTTATAAAACAATAAAAATATAAATAATATTATTAGTATTTGGTGATAGTTGCTTTTGTTGGCACACTATCAGCCAGACAATTTACGAGCTTCGAATGGAACTCGAAGTGGAGAAAGGTAATTATTACAAACGAAAAAAAAACAAGCTTGACGAATAAAACTTTTTATTGCATAGCAAGATCGAGGTAAACGTAAAAATAAAATAATACACGAATGATTGTCGCGACCGAATAGGGTAACAATGTTCGCGGTGACAAAAATGTACGCGCGGCGTGGGTTCGTGTCGTCGTAAATAAATCCCAAAGTCGCGTGACGGAACGAAAGTTTGCTGTACCGAGAACCAGTGACTTTCCGGTTCGGATGTCGACAAAAGAGTGCCAAAACGGGAACCGCGAAATCCGCGTAACGGCCGTAACGAGCCGAGAAAAGCGGATCGGTCGCTCGCGCGGGCTGGCGGGGGGTAGCGCGAGATCGCGACATCGTTACAATAGGCATATATAGATATAACACAATAATAAATAATAATACAATAATACAATAATAAAATAATACAATAATAATAATGGTACAATAATTGTGCGCTAGCGCGGCGACGATAAACACCGCGACACTGCGTCCGCGGTGTAGTGGTGATAACACCGTATCACCACAAGTATGCTGATAATAATAACGTTATCAATAAGGTTGTGGTGATAGTCATGAACTAAGATATACACGAGCGCTTCCCCGCAGTAAGGCGTTTGGCTGGCTTATCATAAAAAAACGTTATCATATTGTTATCATTAGAATTTCAAATTGTAAAATAATCATAAATATTAAATACTAAATACTAAAAAAAATATAAAGTTGAAGTACTATTATATTATAAAGTACTTTCGCTGGGAGGGCTTCTTTATGTCACTATTTTGTCTTGATATCTGTGCATTTATGGTACAGTACTACAGTTATTACCTGTTAATCTATTTCATGTCTGTTTAGAGTAGACAAATATTATATCATTATATAGCAGACATATTATTTTATATTATAACATTACTGTGGAGCTAGAAGAGATTACTTTTGATTTAAAAGGTACCTATACATTAATATATTAGGTATATCATAATATATAGTTTTATATGTTATTTACATTTGATGAAACACATTACATTTGTCTTAGTTTATGTGGTAGATAGTGGAACAAATGAATAGTATACTATTTCTTTATTACATATTAATTACTAGAAAAATGCAGTTGTTTTTTTTTACAAGAATGGAGTTAAAGGTCTTAATATTCTAATTATCTCTTTAACATGTTTGATTTATAAAAGAGAATTATGTTTGTAATACACTCAATCATAGGTAACCGTGATCAAATATTTAAATGTATTATTTATGGTGAATACTAAAATATTCATTGTTTTCAGTGTCAATTCCATCACGAATAGGTAGCATTTGGTTCATTTACATATAATTTATATACAATCATTGTTTTCTTGTTGAGTATAAAGGCATTTGGCCAGTAATTATTTTTCTTTTTGGATATTAATAACAGGGTCAATATGGAGAAAACTGCAATTAAATGTCCAGATTGTGAAGCAACATTTACATTAAAAAAGAATATGTATGCTCATTGCCGTAACATTCACAAAATTGAAAATTTAATCAAAAAACCAAAAATGTCTCAATGTCATATTTGTAATGTAAAATTTGTGAATAAAAAGTGTTTATCTCAACACATAAAAACATTTCACGATAATTCTACGAATGAAAAACATACTAGAATAATATGTCCTTATGATTTATGCGAGGAAAAGTTATTTACATCTCTTAAATTAAGAGAACACTTGTGTGTTAAACATAATATTACAGTAGAGTTGGAAGAGATAACTTTTGATAATTTAAAAGGTACATTATACTATTATAGTGACTAATTATACGTCCCATGTTATGATAGATTTCCTATTCATTTTTTTCGTAATTTATAGAATTTGAAACATGGAAGCAAAAAATAGAAAAAGAAACAGTTTCGATGTATGTATTAGATACTGGAGCAAAAAAATTGTTTAATGGAATTCTTAAGCAATATTATTTTTGTCATCGCTCATTAAATTATCGAAAATCAGGAAACGATTTAAGATTAATAAAGTCGATGGGGAGCAATAAAATTGGTAAAACTTGTCCGTCAAAACTTGAAACAACACTAGTAGAAACTAATGGAGTTGCTTCAGTAAAAGTAAAATATTGGAAAACACACTGTGGGCATGCTCAAGAAATTGGTCGATTGAAAATTGATAAAGAGAATAGAACAATGATTGCAGGTTCTTTATTTATATACATATAAATCTTATACAGAATTATTAAATGATAATATTGATTTATGTCGTTTTTATGGTTTATGACTATTAAAAACTTTTATGTGCTGTATGGTGAAGTATTTACTAATTAGTAATTTTATACTTTGTGGGCAAATTAAATGTTTTAATAACTATTATTGTTACCCTTCATTAATTATCAATTGTATTTGTTATTTATTTCATGTTTTAGTTAATTGTGAATTTATTTTATGTTTTAATTAATTGTGAATATATTCTATGTTTTAGTTAATTGTGATTTTATTCTATGTTTTAGTTAATTGTAGTTTTATGGTAGTTTGTCATTATTCATTTGCTAAATTAAATCTGTAACATTTCTTTAGTGAGTATGTTTAAAAGTTCCAAAAATCAGAATTGATTCCATTACTAAGAGCAAAACAGGGGTATCATGCTTGGTGAATCATACTGTATAATAACATTTGTAACTAATATCAAAGAACAAACCTAATATTCATGTTGTATTTTTAATACTAGCTTATTAACCTAATAAATATTATGTATTTATATCAAATACAAATATACAGGGTGATTATTTTTATCAAATAACACTCATTATTTCCAAAAGTATTCATTTTTTTGAAAATATTTTTTTACATAGTTTCAAATTGTTAAAAAAACAACATTTTTATAAAAAAATTATATTTTTAAATATTTTTTATCCTTATAATTTTTTAAATTTTTTACTTTTTAGAATGACAACATAGATTTTTAATTTCATATTCCAAAGCAGAATAATTTTTTGAGTAATTCGATACATAAAAATCAAATTTAGGGTGAGTAGTTTATGAGTTATACGTATTTAAAGTTAAGCTGCGCAGAGTGGAGTGGTACGGGGTTACCCCGCAAAATGTTTGTCCACTACTCCGCTTGTCTAAACTTTGAATAAGTATAACTCATAAACTACTCACCCTAAATTCGATTTTTATGTATCGAATTACTCAACAAATTATTCTGCTTTGGAATATGAAATTAAAAATCTATGTTGTCATTCAAAAAAGTAAAAAATTTAAAAAATTATAAGGATAAAAAATATTTAAAAATGTAATTTTTTTATTAAAACGTTGTTTTTTTAACAATTAGAAACTATGTAAAAAAATATTTTCAAAAAAATGAATACTTTTGGAAATAATGAGTGTTATTTGATAAAAAAAATCACCCTGTATAACAGAAGCACAGACAGGATTTTTTTTGTAACGGGTTGTGCTTATAGTTTCCACCACTCCATCTATGTGCGCTACTGAATATATATGTTATTATTATTATTCATTAAATTCATGTATAAAATGGATTTGTATTAAAGTTTAAAGTATTAAAAATTATTTCAGCTAAATTGAAGGAAGGTGTTACTTGGGAGCATATTTTGGACTTTATTCGTGAAGGTGAAATTACTGATGATACTAATAAACGAATACTTCTTCTTGAACGACAAGATTTAACTAATATATCCCGTGACTTTAACATCAATTATGCTACAAGAAGACATAAAGATGATGCAGTTAGTGTTGACCTATGGGTCAATGAACTGAAAAATCAGCTTAAAGAAGATTGTCCTATCCTTTACTATAAAGCCCAAGATAAAGATGATGATTTTTTAGAAAAGAAAGATTTTGCTTTGATTATAATGACAAAATTTCAAGCAAAACAAATACTGAAGTTTGGTCCCAATAAAATTTGTATTGATGGAACTCATGGTACTAATGCTTATGACATTCAGCTATATACCATTATGACAGTGGACGAATATGGTACTGGATGTCCAGTTGCATTTTGTTTTTCAAATAGAGTACATGAAACTATATTTACATTATTTTTTAATCAAATTAAAACTAAGGTTGGCATTATAAAATCAAAAGTATTCATGTCGGATGATGCTCCAGCATTTTACAACGCTTGGGTCAATGTCATGGGACCTGCTGAACATAGGCTCTTATGTACTTGGCATGTTGATAGAAATTGGAGAGATAATTTAAGTAAGATTAGTGGAGGATCTGAAAAAAAATCGCTTGTTTACAAAACCTTGAGAGTGTTGTTACAAATGATATCTATTGATGAGTTTAAAATTTCTCTAGATCAATTTATAAATGATTTATTAGCAGACAAAGATACTGAAGCATTTGGATCATATTTTGTACAACATTACTCAAAACGAACAGAAGTCTGGGCATATTGTTATCGTTTGAGACTCGGCATTAACACCAATATGTACTTAGAATCGTACCATAAGGTTTTAAAACATATTTACCTGGAAGGTAAAAAATGTAAGCGCATCGATAAAACAATTAATGCAGTGATGAAGTTAGCTCGTGACAGTATGTTTAAAAGACTCATCAGGGTAGCGAAGAATGGATCAAATTCGAAAAGTAGAAAAATTCATGAAAGCCATAAAAGCAGTGAGTTGATTTCATCAGATAAAATCCAAATTCTAGAAGGTGGACAATCATGGATAGTAAATTCATTGACGAATCCCTCTGAAAATTATTGTGTTGCCAAAGCTGATAAAACATGCAATGAACCCTGTTTGAAATGTTCAGTATGTAATATTTGCATACATACATTTACATGTGAATGTATAGACAATATAATTAAACTTAACATTTGTAAACATATACATGCCTGTGCACAAGCATTCAACAAACTACCTAATGACAGCAGTAATGCATTTTATTTAGAAGATGCAACTATTGGAGAACAAGAAGGATTGATAGAGATGATTTCTCAGCCTTCTATGAAATGTACTACACTTAGTACACCTGGCATAAGCGGAAAAATTATTAACAAAGTAGAGCTTATCCGTAGTCTATGTGCTACAAGCGAAGTTAGTGAGGAGGAGGACATGTTACTTAATAAAAAATTGGATGATATTATAAATATGTTAAACAAAACAAAAAAACTCCATCTTAATACTGTTGAAAATGTTAATATCCAAAAAAAAATTACTGGCCAAATGCGTTTATATTCAACAAGAAAACGAAGATTACATAAAAATGATATTCATAAGCCAACTGTAAATGAAACAAATGCTATTCGTGATGGAATTGATAGCCAAAACAATGAATATGTTAATATTCACCAGACATTTGATCATGGTTACCTATGATTAGTATGATTAAGTGTATCAACATAATTGATGTATGTTTGTTTTATAAATCACATATTTAAGAGATAATTAGAATATTAAGACCTTTAACTCCATTCTTGTAAAAAAAACTGCATTTTTCTAGTAATTAATATTTAATAAAGTTGTTTAATAAGTCCAGTCTCCATTGCAGCATTATTCATTTGCTCCACTACCTATCTACCACATAGGTACATTAGGACATATAATTTATATTCATCAAATGTAAAGAATTTATAAAACTATGTGTTATAATATACAAAATATATTAATATATACCTTTTAAATCAAAAGATATCTTCTAGCTCCACAGTAATGTTAAAAATTAAAGTAATATAAATTATTATTACCTACTATTTTTTTTAAATATTTACATTTTACAATTTAAAATTATGATAACGTTTTTTTATGATAAGCCAGCCAAATGCCTTACTGCGGGGAAGCGTTCGTAGATATACAGGACTGGACACAGAGCCTTATCAGCCGGTCAGACAATGTTACGCATTACTCCTTTAAGTGGAACTTACGCTATCTGGTGATTAATTAGTATATTATATGTTATTACTTAGAAATACTAAGTAACGAGTAACGACGCACATCATTAACATCTAGTGCATAGTATAAAGAATAATGTTATTCCTTAATATACTATGTATTTTTGATAAAGTGTTTAAGATGTTTTAACTTTTAAATTTTAACCATTTATTAATTGGTTATAAAATATATAAACTGCAAATAAAAAAGGTGTGAAAATTATTTAAAATATTTATCATACTGTATTTATATTTTATATATTTAAACTAAAAATATTAGGTACTTAGTAATATAATTACAATTAAGTGTTTACTAGTTTTGACAATTTTTTTTTTTTTGAACTTAATTTGTTTTGCTCTCTATTTTGAAATAGCCAGATATTGGAGACTAATAAAAAAAGTAAAAACAGATAGTTAAATATTTATTTAGTATTTTTGGGGAACTATTGTATATTTATTTAATATTACTTCATCATTTTATGGATATGGTAACAGTTCTAGCAAAATTTTATTTTGTGGACATGGTAAAAGTTCTGACAAAATTTCATTTTTTGGAGACCACTTAAGTTGTTTTCTACAAGATGGTTGAAGTGGTAAAGACTAAAAAGAAATCTTAGGTAAGAAATACTTAATACATTCCATACCTTAGTTTATTTTTCTCATTATAAGAAACTCTTAATATAATTAGGTTTATAAGGTTAAATAGTTAAATATTTTAATTATTATTTAATTTAGGTACCTCATACATAGACGATTGTAGTATATCAGAACAATAATAGTTACTATTTTATGTTGAAGGTTTGTTATAAACGCCAACACTTAGAGAACTACTAGTAGCAATAATATGTTGATCTAAAAATAAGATGAATTGAATAAATATTTTTTTTATATTATATACATATATCCATGTAATTAAATCATTGCACTAACCATTTATTTCAAAAATTGAAGGAATAGCATTTTTTTTTAGCCTAGGCTTAGTAGCAGACAGTGGAATCACTATATCAGATGAAAAAAATGAAACATTATTATCTGTAGAACTTGAACTAAAAGAAAAAAATTAATTTAATATTATTTTATTACCAAAAAAATTAGAATAAACAATGGTAGGGATTATCAATTATTATAATTATGCAAATAATATAATACCAGACAGTTACACAGTTACCTCTGTTTAATAATAGCATACCTATTACAACTACCAAAATAATTCCTTATAATATCGTCATTAGTAAAGTGGAGTTCACACAAATATTTGACAGTAGTTTGTATGTGATTAACTTTTGATATTATTTTGGACCATATTTCAGAAGTATCTTTACTTTTCGGCGCTTGAAATATCGAGTATTTTTTAATGTGCTTTCGACTTTTACACAGTAGCACAGAACATTTGTTAACCATTTTTAAATTTTTTACCAAGGTAATAACGATATACAAAATTTAAAACAGTATTCTTAAAGCATGTACTGTATAGAATGCTATTATAATGTGTTAAAATAAACATATTTATGATTGATTTTTGAAATATGTATTTATAGCAAGCAAATTGTGTTTTAATTAGATTGCAAAGTTATTCTCATAGATTGCGCCAGATCCACTTAAAGGAGCGGCGTAACATTTACTGACCGTACCCCTCATACCCGCCCACCCAACAGTGTCCTGTATATCTTAGTTCATGGTGATAGTGGTTGGGTTGACGCACTATCAGCCAGCAACTTAGCGCCTGTTGGCCGCGTGTAGGTCGAAACACCGTTGTCTAAAGTAAGGACGGGAGCGTGAGATAAAAGTACTCGGAAGAATTTCGAGTGTTCGAAATAATATTTATTAACAATTTGCAAATAATTAAAACACACAATATCAATAAAAAGCAAAAGATACAAGAGACGAGTACGTGCGAGACACAAAAAGATTAACGTAGATCGTCGGCGCGCGAGTTTATACCGGAGAGTCGGTCGATAACCTGCAAAAAAGAACAGCTCAAAGCTTAACGAACTTGACGGTTCGGACGTCGAAAAAAGAGTGTTAAAAAGGGAACCGCGAATCGAGCGTAACGGTCGTAACGAACCGAGAAAAGCGGATCGGTCGCTCGCGCGGGCTGGCGGGGGGTAGCGCGAGATCGCGCGTCGCTAAAATACACATACATAGATATAACACACAAGACACATAATACAATAATATTATTGTACGCTAACGCGGCGACGACAAATACCGCGACACTGCGTACGCGGTGTAGTGGTGATAATACCGTATCACCACAAGGTCTTAAGTCACAGAAAATCCTAGCAAGAATAACCAAGTCCAAAAATAGCATCATATCAATTGGGCCCAAGTCCTTATAAACATTTGGAAAATTATCTAAGTTCGAATCATATGGACTTGGATCATAATTCATAAATCAAAGTTTATAACGGCCAAACTTTTAGGTACCATCTGACCATTTTTTTTGCTTATTAATAATGTATACGTTTATGTTTTTTATAAAGGGAGATTTTTTTCGAATACCAGTTACCACCAATAAGCTTTTCACATATATAATTTGATTTTAAAAATGTACTCAGGGAGTGCGGTCGCACCATCGCACCTTAACACGAGTTGCCACTGATAATTAATATACAAAACTTATATAATAGGATTATAGGTACAAATAACATGTTAATTGGATGTAGATATTAGGTAGGTACGCAGACGAGACTATAATACGAGTAGGAGGTAATAGTAAAATATATAAAATAGGTAGTAAAAAGAATGACTAGAAGATACCTTCATTTTATTGAAATAAACAATAAATGTAGTGTAATTTGTTTTACAAAACTAAGTTTGTTCGAGACTTCTGACTTAGAATTATTTATATTATATTAAATTACTTACCTTTTTAGTATTAGTATCCATTTTAAAAATAAAACTGTGTAGATCACTGTAATAAAAATAAAAGTAATTACGATAAACCTGACGACAGTCTCATTAAATCAGCGTTTGGCAAATGAATGGAAAATATTTTTTTTATAAATTATGGAACATTACAATCATATAACAAATATTTAATATATGTATATCGAACCATTCAAAGATAAGACATAAACAGACTAATCCAGCAGCATGGGAGCAAACTCATGGATGCTCGAATTTTCGTGCTAAAAATAACATATTAACATATAATAATTATGTGACAAAATAAAGGAAAACCCAGTTCATGTGTATTAGTTGTGATTTATAATAATTATATATATTATTGTAATGTTGTGTATGACTTGTGTACGAAAGCATTTGAATGTAACGTTTATATTTTATATTATTATTTTATAAAAAGCATACGGAATCTCAAGTCCGTGGTAATCACGCTAACAACAATTAATCAACATTTTAATTCATTCTACGGTAACCTATCAAAAGTTATAATAATATACTTTATAAGTCAGCAATATTTACGAGAGCATGTATGTAATGTGAAACTCAATTTTTACTCAATTTAAGTCTCTCTTAGATTACATATTTAGTAACAAATTGGCAATATACACTATAGTTATTATAATACATAATTGTAATAACTAATAAGTTTTAATAAATAATTGAAGTTAAAAAAAAAACAAATATCGTAAGTCACGCATTTTTTTTTGTTTATTATTACAAGTAAGGCTTCAACATCACCGGCCTAATGCAGAGTTATTATAATATGATAATTGTTATTTTTTCAGTTAATCTAACTTTCCTCAAATATTTTTTTTAGATTCTGAACACTCAGTTATTTTCGATAAATGTATTGATTTTACTATGATAACTACAAGATTACACAATGACTTGTCAAACTAAAGCTTCAATTTTTGTCTTCAGCTGTGTTTTTCTCGGTGCATTACGCAATACGTAGATAAAAATTAGAAAACCCCTAGTAGTTTTCAAGTGTCAGGAAAACCAAAAAAACAATGGAAAAACGGGAATTTTTACACACACCGGTTTTTGATCAAATCGATTTCGGTGTTTGGTGTAACTCTAAAACAAATGACCGTAGATACATGCAATTTCGACTGGTTGTTTATATTAGCGTGTTGTATTTACGATAAAATTTTTATTTTGATTTGTTTAGTTTTGTTAAAGGATATCTACAATTTCAAATTTTTTTAGGTTTTTTTTTTTATGAATGTCAATAAAATTGTATTTGTTGGATCAAAAAGCGTGACATTGAATTTAATTCAAGACTCCTAATACATTTTTACAATAGCAGTTAAAAAAATATTAAAAATACATAGGCACGATTATTTTTTTGATTAATTTTTAATTTAAGAAATTTGAAATTGACTAAATGTATTAAATTTAAAATTTGAAAATGATTTTGTAGTTAAAAATGTATTAATTGTTTAACTTTTATAATTAAGGGTTGAACGTTTAAAGCAAGGTTTTACCTGAGTGGGCCATTCTGTAACCAAAAAAAAAAAAAAAATTTTAACGGTTTTTTTTTAGTTATTTTAATTTCAAATTTCAATAACGTTTTTAATCGGTTTTTGTTATTAAAAAAATATCATTCATGGGTATATGAATTTTTAATTTAAGAAATTTGAAAGCTCATATCGGTGCTTTTGAGGACTAGCAAATTCCGGGGATGGACTAGCAAATACTAGCAAATGGAGACGAAACTTTTGATACCGTTTTGGATTGTTTCGAGTAAGGTGGGTGGGCTACCTGAAGTTGGCCCTCCCTTGAATAGGGGTGGAAGGGATGACTAGCAAATTTCGAGAATGGACTCGCAAATTCTAGCAAATTACTCGCAAAATTTTGGCATAGATTTTGAATGGATTGTGCAATGTCGGTGGGCCAACTTCATGACGTTAATGTAAGCCTTTGCTGTAATAATTGTCGTTCAAGTGTACATTGCTTTTGTAATAAGTCATTATATAATGTGGTTATTGTTGATTTAAAAAAATTTTCAATGTATACAAATTTTGTATTTACATAAGCATTAAATCAGTGTTTTGCGGAGAAATGGATTTTTTGAAAATTATTTAAAAACATGGCATCTGTAAGAATAAGTAATTGCATGTGTTCTGTTTGAATTACCGGGATTTCACAAGCGAATGTTTTTTTAATTTGTTTGAGAGCAACAACTATTTTGTCTGTCTCTACAATATATGTATATATACTCGAGTTGTCGTTAGTGATCGAGGTAACTAATGATGCTGGACCATCAAATAAAACAACGAAATCTTGTTCTTCGCAATTATAATGATTATTGCTCCATAGGGTTTCGCCTTTAAACGTATCAACACCATAATTATCAGATAGTTTCATTTTTGTACCCGACGGAAGAATAAGGGTGTTATCTTTACTGTTGGCTATTGCTGTACCTTCTGATAAATTTATTTTATATTTAGCCTGTACTATGGCGTTCTCTCATTCTCCTTTATTAGATTTAAAATTCGTCCCTTTACAATTTCCAAATCTGTCCAGTGATCCTGCTACAGTGTGCGAAACTAATGTTGTTTCATTCATTTGCAAATCCGTTACTATACCCCCTAGAGGAAAAGTATAGGATCGTTTTTGATGAATTTCCCAACATCGAGCATTTCCTAACTCAACAACATCGGAAAAATACCCTCCCTCTACTGATTGTGCATTTTCAAATACCGAGCATCTAGTTATTAAATAATCGACTGATATGAAACACGACTTAAAATGAACAGGATAGGTATCAGTCCTCTGTAGTAATTGTATTCTTGGTACCTGTTGTGTTTTTGATGGTACTGGAAAATCGCAGTTGTCCACTTCTAAGCTATCAAATGACGTGACATTTTGAACAGGCCCATCACAATCGTACGCAATGAACTCGGATTCAGTGAAAGGTATAGTTGTAATTATGATAAGTATTATATTTTTGATACACATCATTTTGATCGGGTTTAACCTATTATAAAAGACAAAATTAAACAAATTAACCAAAAAAAATTAATGTTATTAATTAAATATTATAATAATAACTATACTATACTTTTTACCTTATACTTATACATTTAAACATAAAACTAAAATTATTATAATTAAAATATTTTAAAATAATATATATTTAATGTATATATTTGTAAATTTATTTTAAATATTACACATCAACCAACGAAATTGGGGCGAAATAAATAATTTATAAAATCTTATTTAAAAAAATCTATTTTATTTGTAAAGTATATTTAATTTGTTCATTATTAAAATATAGTAACAACCAAAATATAGGTTATTATATAAGTACACTAAACGACATAATTATTAAAAAACATGCATTTGATAATTTGTAATTTGTTATATTTGTTATTTCTTGGTTTTGCTATTTTTTTTTACTATTCAGTAAGAATATATAAATGTATGAGTTTTAGTGCATATTCTGTATACGTAATGTTGGGTATAATACAATAAGTATTCAGGCTTACTTGAAAATAACAGTAACGCTGGTCTGGAACGTGAACTGATTTGATGCTTGTTGCTTTGATTCCTATACTGTGAATCTTCGGAGCTCCAGGAATGTAGAAAAAGTAGATTATGTACTTGTAATAAATTAACACTTTTTTTATTCGACAAAAATGAATGACAACGCGTAGAAACGATTTGAGATTATAAGCAAAGTATGGCAAAACGAATATAATAGGCCAGTATGTGTGCAAGAGACTGATGTACACGCCTAAGTGGACACTGAAACACTCGATATGAGATGATCTGTTTGGAGGTATCGTATACGCCACGCAAAGGCTTGGCGTATATAACAGATATGTTTCGGTTTCCGATTCTCTAACCGTCAAACGAGTAAATTATCGACACCTGCCGTATGAGTTTAATTTAAGTTCTTCTTTTGGTGACCACGGTAACGAGTGCTGCGCAATAGGATAATTAAATAAAAGTCCAACAGGATTTACACTATACAACTCTAAGGTTATTTTACTCCCGAACAACTGACCACGATAACGAGTACTGGATGTTCGAGGGTGAGTTATCTTTTACCTAGACAAGGTCTTACTCTTTCTCGACTGACCACGATAACGAGTGCTTGCCGAAAAAATAAGTACCACAATGTCTTACTACCTGTTTTTTAAAAGTGTTATTCACCACAACGTCTCTGTACCCACTCGTAAGATAAAATATTTTTCTCCTTCGAAAAAGGAGTAAAGAAAAACAGTGACGCTTTTTTTTAAAAAAGGAAATCAAATATAATAAAATATGTGAAAATAAAATAATATAAAGAAACGTAAAAGTACTGCAGCTCGTTGGCTACCACAATAAGCGAAACAAACAAAACAGCCCCCATCCCGTCGCAGACGTCGCCTTAAGTAGTCGTGGCAATTTTGCTGACTCGGTTTGATTGACTTTCTGCTTCGTATGTTATTTTAATATTTTGTAATTTCATTATATATACAACAGAGGGCTATATTTTATACAATTTGCAGATAGCTGCTTTAATCATTGGTGTGTTGCTATTGTTATCATATGTTAATGTTTGTGTAGCTATTTAAATAATATTCTATTTAATTTTCAAAATAATTATGATATATCCTAATGTCATTAAATGTCATTACACTATTTAACCTTATCGAAACTTTTAAAAATGTTTGAATACAGTTATTAAATCAATAGCAATATATTTAATTTTAAGATATCAATAGGAAGTCTAAGGTCCTAAACTTATTAATTTAGACCAATTATAGATATGTCATGTATGATTATGCTTGTCTTTTTATGACAACCATTTTTACAATTATTAATCTTAGTATAATATGCGCGTAATATAAAAATATAATATTATAATACGCGTTTAATATTATACGCGAGTGAACACGAATCGCTGTTATACTTTTGTCGTTTTGTCATTTCGTGCTCATCATATTTTTTTTAACGTAAAATGGATCCATCGAAAAATAAAAATCGATATCAATCCAAGAAGTTATCGAAAAAAAAAATCTGAGTTCTCGAATGAGGGACCTTTTTGGTATTCGCAGACAAAACAAGTATTTAAATAAAACATAAATAATTTTTTTTAATAATTAAATAAGAATATATTTTAATCTAACTTATTATATTTTATTTTAATTCAAGGGACAATACTGAAGTAATCGAACCTGTTGTGGAACCCATGTTTTTAGGTGCTGATAATCAACCACCATGTTCGTCAAGGGAAATAATAAGGTAAACTTTAAATCTTTTATGTATATTATACATTTTTTATCTTTAAATAAATATAAAAAAAAAATTGCTTTCAATAATTTTGACCATGCCAACAAATAATAAATAGTTTATAAATAATTAATTTTTATTTTAATTCAAGGCACAATTTTGAGGTAATTGAACCTGTAGGAGAACCCTTTTTCCTAGGTGTTGATAATCAACCACCATGTTCGTCAAGGGAAACCATCAGGTAAACTTAAAATCTTTAATGTATTATACATTTTTTAAATGATTAAATGCATAGGCGAAATGTAGTGTAATTTGGTCCAACTTAAAAGATAGGATAGTTTTTTTTCAATATGTATTATTAATAATATGTGCTCAAACAGGAATATTGAGATTTACGATAGAAATTTTTGTTTATAAATGGTTGCTATGGGGGTTATAAGATTTGAGAATAATATTTATTTATTTGTGGTTGCTATGGTAATATATAAAATTAATATAATGAATTACGGATTTTGATAACATTTGGTAACCATTTATAATATGAATATAATATAATATAATATAATATAATTCCTCTTATTGGTCGCAGGAAAATGTGCTTATGTAATACAATTTTAGGAAAATACACCAGAAAAGTTCGGAATCTGGGTGTAAAAAAACAACAACAACTGTCACTGCAGTTGTTCAGCAAGAAAATAAACTATCTTAAGGTCGCTATTGATTATGATTGAATATAATAGTTATAGACCTGATGTTATATTTTGTTAAAACCATAACAATAAAAATAAGAATTAGCGAAATAAGTCAATGGCCACAGTAAATTTAAAATTCACAGCAATAGTTAAATTTAAATTAAATTAAACTTGCCAATCGCGTGAATGCACATTGTGACTACAATAACCTTGATTATTTTTTTGCCAGACGCATCATCGGCGAGCTGGACGCTCTCATCGGATTTTAGTGCGTTAAGGTTGGGTTAGGATTATGTATTAATTGATTAATATAATCCACCGTACTATGTCAAACTTGGTATAACTTTGATATTTATTAGAGTTAAATCATACACTTACATACAAACAGCACTAGGTCCGCGATCTACCGCAGATAGATTGCCTACCTGATAAATGATAATATACTTCAGCAGTTCAGCGAATCAGAATTTTTATTCCGGGCAACAGAAAACTTAAGATAAATCTAGAACATAATCCACCGAATATTAAATAATGAATTGAACAAAGTTTGAGTCATATAGAGTTGGTATATTTAACGAGCAAGATAAATATTAGTTAGTAACATTATAAACATAGATCATTCTTATATTAATTATTTTGAAAATAGTGCTGGGATAATACACAATATAGTATGGTGTATCACATACTACATAGGTATTTAAATGCAATTTTAATATAAAATTTTCATATCTCCGTGATAAACCATATTTATATGTTTTATTAAATTTTCTCATACATAATAACACTAATACATGGCGTACGAAAATGCAAAAAAAACCAACTAATACGCGGGCAACGCCGTGTCGGGACAGCTTGATTATAATATATATATTTAATATACATTTTTTTACAGCAATAGACTAACATAACAAGTTATACTAAGTTTTATTGTTTTACCAACAGGCAACAATACAAAAACCACTTGGCACATTATTGTATTTTACCCACTGTAGTAAAAAAAAAAATGACATAACTTTGAAACTTAAGTGTTAGAAATTATAAAATTCTTATACACATCTCGCGGGGTCCGCAATCTACCACGTGTGGATTGCCTACATGATAATATACTGCTCTCATAATCATAAGAGAGTCTCACGGCAACGGTAAGTAGAATGACTATAATATTATGACTTGAGTAACTCACTGACTGATAAACGTAGAGCCTGAACAATGATAGATCGATGCTTACAATTTACACGGTACATTCGTAAAATCGTATCACAAATTTAGTGTGTAATAAGAAAGCATTTTACAAATTCGCATATTAAAGTGGTGCTTTCACAAGATTTTTGAGAATCAAAACAGTCAATGAAAATGTCTAAGTTTTGAACACCGTTAAACCAAATAGTAAATAACAAATTAATCAAAATTCGAATCTATATAGGTATACATATGGAATTTGCATTTTTAACGGGCAACGAAGTGCACGGGGTCAACTAGTATAATATATATAATAATAAGAGTATAATTATAACATGATAACCGACCTGCTGGATGAGTCCGGGCTGGTAAGGCGACAGCTCTTGATGTCTGAATCGACGAAACTTTAAGTTACCGGAATAACACCGAAGTGTAGCTAATACGTCAAGCCCCAACTATCTTGGGACTTCCGAAATGTTACTACACTTCACGGTATATATATATAAAAAGTGAACGACCACGAGGTCACTGACACACTCGTTCGGCGTACACGAGCACAAAAAAAACGAGTTCACAAAAAAATGGGCATGAGCCGGTACGGGACGAACGGTCCGACCGCTGGTAGAAGACAGCGACGGACGGGGCGCGGACAACCGGTGGTCAGCGACGCCGGTCGCCAAAAGCTCGCGCAAGCGCATCTCGGCGTCGGGAGCGGGCGAGGTGACAAGACAGTTGTCGTCACAGGCGCGAGAACTGGCTCAGGCTCAAACATCATCCCCCTATGGGAGGAATTGCCTCACATATCGTGGAATAAGGAGTAGTCGAAGGCGCAGGAACCTTGATGCCTATCCAAGTGTTGAATACGTTCTTCGTGACGGCGGTTATCGTTAATAAGAAAAAATTTATCACATAAGATGAACATATGGTTCATAATTATTAACATAAAGGGAAAAATACATATAATAATATCAAATATAAAACAAAATATTAAAGTAACAATATGTGGACATAATAAATGGTGGTATAAATAAATGTGGTATAATAAATAAAATAAATACAATAAATATAATAAATAGGAAAAATACAAAGCATAATACAAATAAAAAAATAGTTAATAAAAAATGTTTTTCCTTTTTTTTTTTATATTATATATCGACTAATGGGTCATTGAGCACCCGCCCAACACTGAGCGATTGACAACATCTTTGGTAAGCGCGAGTGGCATAAAAAATTAAACGGGTGGGCGGAAGCAATGTGCTGAAACATCGGCATGCATGGTACCCACAAGGTTCCCCCGTACCTAACACGACAAAATGAATATTACTTGGTGGGTAACAGCACGAGTTTAACCACTGGTCGTACGACGCTACCTGCTTGTGTTAAAACTCGAGCAACACGGACATGACCATTAGTACCGGGAAACAACTCTACTATACGGCCAAGTCGCCACCTTAGGGGCGGGCTTTAGTTGTCTACAACCACGACCATGTCGTCCACCTTCACATTGGGGAGACCCTTCGTCCACTTGGACCTCTCCTGCAACGTAGTGAGGTACTCAGAGGACCACCGGCGCCAGAAGGACTGATGGCACTGGTCCATTAACTTCCATCGGTCAGACAGACTACCGGCGTGCTCTGGACCCGATCTAGGCGGCACGGCGAGAAGCGGTTGACCTATTAAAAAATGACTAGGCGTCAAACACTCGAGGTCATGCGGGTCCGTCGAAGCGGGCGTAAGCGGACGCGAGTTTAGAACGGCCTCTACACGTGCTAATATAGTTGTAAACTCTTCGTAAGTAAAGATATGCGTTCCTATGACTCGTATCAGAAGTCGTTTCGTCGATCGCACCGCCGCTTCCCACAAGCCTCCGAAGTGGGGGGCGCTAGGTGGATTAAAATGTCACTCGCAAATAGCACGTGAAGTAGCAATAGCGGCCCGGCCCTCTGGGCTGTGGATGAGCGCGCGTAATTTTTTATCAGCCCCGACGAAATTAGTGCCGCAGTCCGAGAACACGTCGCTCGGTAAACCTCGACGGGCAATAAAACGATCGAACGCGGCTAGAAAGGCGTCGGTCGACAGGTCGGTCACTACTTCGAGATGGACGGCTTTCGTAATGAAGCAAATGAAGACCGCTATATAAATTTTGAAAACGCGTGATTTGCGCAGTCTGATCTCACGCATTTGTAGGGGTCCCGCATAGTCGACGCCAACTCGCTCGAAAGGTCGTCTTTGTTGGACACGAGTGTCGGGCAAATCTGCTATTAATGGCTGAACACACTTGGCATCAAACCTCACACATACGGAACAGTTAGTAATAATATTATGTAGTACCGATCGAAGCGAAACAATCCAGAACCGACGTGAAATAAGCGCGGCAAGAACTCGCGGACCGGCATGACAGGTCACCCGGTGCCAACGATGGCACAATAAATAAGCGTAATGTGAACGCTTAGCTAATAAAACCGGATGCTTACAATCGTACGTTAATAAAGAATGCCGCAGTCTTCCGCCAAAGCGAATCACGTCGTCCGGGTCGATAAAGGGCGCTAGACGGGCAAGCGGCTTCGACGAAACATGTTTACCAGTCGATAATTCGCGTTACAGAACAGCAAAGTGTACGCGCTGGGACTCAGCCTCTAATATGCGAGCGGCGCTATCTAGTTCCGACTTTTGCAAATAGGCGGGCGAGATGTGGTCCGGTTATTGACGTACTCGACGAATACCGGCGGCAATAAAACGGCGCATGTACGCCACTACTCGTAACATACGGTCATAACTAGAAAAACGATTAAACCACTCGACTTCAATTTCGTTAACACGGGCGGCGCAGGACACGGGTCGAAGTTCAGGCAGGTCACACAACGGTAGCGGCGAACGAGCATCGTCCCATTCCGATGGGTCGCTATACGCTAATTGTGGGCCGTGCCAATACAACTTGTGATGCGCTAGGGCAGCCGGCATTATGCCACGCGACGCGCAGTCAGCGGGGTTATTGGTCGAGTCTACATGCCGCCATCGACAATCCGGCAGTAAAGTGCGAATTTGGTGCACTCGATTCGACACATACACTTTAAATGCTTCGTGCGGGGGCGCGGGGCACCTAACCATGATAATACTATCGTGGAATCCGACCACGCATTTATGCCGACAATATTAAGTTGCGGGGCCAAAATGTCGCGGACGCGACTTAACCATCGAGCCAATAACAACGCTGCGTTTAATTCCAGTCGGGGGATAGTTGACGATTTTATAGGCGCTAATTTGGTTTTTGTCCCAATTAAAAATACGGACGTGTCAGCATCGACGTCGGCCATGCGCACATACACGACCGCCGCGTAGCCGAGTTGCGACGCGTCACAAAAGCCTAACAAATAACATGGCGCTCCGTGACTTGAGTTCAAATAACGCGGAACCCGGATATTCAATAACGACGGTAAGTCGGAGACGAACGCGATCCATTCGTCGTGGATATTGGTAGGTAAAGGTTCATCCCAATTCATGCCGAGTTGCCAGGTCCGCTGCATAATAGACTTGGCTAAAAACACCACGGGAGCGAACACACCTAGTGGATCGAATATGCGCGCTACTAAAGATAAAATACCGCGTTTAGTGCATACAGGCGCCGAGTCGAGACTTAACGCGCAACAAAAATAGTCCCCCTCGGGATGCCACTGTAAGCCGAGAACCTTAGTACCGTAGCCGTCGACAGTTTCGAACGGCATAGGTGCACACACACGATCAGCGGCCGGTACCGCGTCTAAAACGGATGACGTATTTGACGCCCACTTTTTTAGTTCTAATCCCGCTTTGTTTAGAACATAGATTAAATCGGACTGCAGTTTTAATATATTTGAGATTGTATCCGCCCCATCGCAAATGTCGTCGACATACGTTTGACGCGTCAACGCATTACGCACAGATTCGAAATTATCGCAATCATCAGACGCGATCGCTTGTAGCACGCGTAGGGCGAGATAAGGCGCGCAATTAACGCCGTACGTTACGGTGTGTAACTCGTATTCTATAAGTTCGTCGTGTGGCGACGATCGCCATAACACATGTTGGAATTTACGATATTCCGGTAAAATTAGTATCTGCCTATACATTTTGCAAATGTCGGTCGTAAAAACGTACTAAGGGACCCGAAATCTTGTCAAAATGTCGACTATGTCCTGTTGTAATTTAGGACCGGTAAACAAACAGTTATTCAATGACGGTCCGCGACTACTTTGCGCGGAAGCGTCGAATACAACGCGTATTTTGTTTTCGTCGATCGCCGGACGATACACCGCGTGATGCGGAATAAAATAACGTTCCGGGGACGTTGCGACGGACATATGACCTAGCGAAATGTATTCCGACATGAACGAAACATATAATGATTTTAATTGAGGGTTCGTAGCCAATTTACGTTCGAGTGCGTCAAAACGTCGCACCGCGAGTTCGCGGGACCCGACAAAAGTGTCAGCTGACGGCGGCGCACGAAAAGGCGACGGTACCGAAAAACGGTCGCACGGCAATCGTATAGACTGTTCACAAAATAATTTTTCACAACGCCCCTCGTCCGTGAACGTCGCGGGCGCAGCCTCCGGCTCCTCAACATGCCAGAACCGTTCCATTAACCCTTCAATGGAAACAGTCATAGCGACCGGCACCGATTGATACACTGAAAAAAAATCCTCGATCATATTAACAAAAAACTATGTTGGATTGACAATAATCTTGTTGCTATACAGCCAACAAGATGTTTTTCAAACCAACTAATATATAGTTGTTAATAAGATAATAATGTCAACAACATAGTATTGTACTATTGACAAATATATTATTAAAATGCTTCTTAAAATTATCAATTGAATATACTTATCAGTGTAACATTGACAATTAACCTATTATCGTAATAATAAAAAAAACTAATTTTATTGATTTTGCATTGTTAAATTAATATCAATATTGTGCTATTAACAAAATATATTGTTAAATTGATACTTGCAATTATCAATTAAATATATTTACTAGTGTAACATTGACAAATATCTTATCATCATCATAATAATAACTATACTAGTTTATCCATTCCCATTGTTAAAGTTATATTAAGCTTGATTGATTTATAGAAAAAACTCTGTTGTATTAAGAAGTTGGTTGTTAATATAAATCTCAAATTGTCAATTTATGAAAAGTATTAATTAATTAATTATATACAATATTAATGAGTGTTTAATGAACAATTAAATTAAATATTAAATTTTTTTAATGTAAATACTAAATACTAAATAATAATTAAAATAAAAAACAGTATAGGTACAGGTAAAAATGTATTTCTTTATTTTAATTCTTCAAAATATAATAATATAATTTATTGATTTAGTTCAGCTAAAACTTGAATTAATTTAGGAAAAGGTTTATCATATTTGGAATGTACACCAAAGAAATATTTTTGAATAAATAACCATACAATTTCTGATTGCGATGGATATTCTAAATTGAACAAATTGAATATCTTATAGCATACTTCAATTGATCTTAGAACCGAATGCACTTTATACATAACTGAATCAAAGTAAACCAATATTTCTCTCTGAACATCCATCGTTCCAACAATCACAATAAATGGTTGTATATGAGTCCCGTGGTTTCTTAGTTCTTCAAGATGCTGTTGCTGAGCTTCTACAGAATCTTTGAACACCATAAAACTATCTTGGGAATCTTTGATGGAGTATTTTATAAGATTTTTCTTTCCGTTGCTATCTTTAGTCACTTTTTTTGATGTAGGCGCAAACATAGCGTGTAACAAATGAAATCGTGCAGCATTTTTAACATCTATAATTAAAATTTTAAAGGCTCATTAAAAATTATGTAAAATGTAGTTAAACATAATCTACACAATGAAGTTATTCAATAAAATTTACTGAATTACTCATAACTGGTATTATGTTAGACAGTGGCGCCGAACCAACTACTCAGGGGGGCGGCTGCCCCCCTTTTTAAGGTGGTGGGTGGGTGGGTATGTTGATGGGTAGTCAGGACACGGTGTGGTACACTGGTCATATTTTATATTGTTAACAATAAATCATAAATTGACAATTGTTAATAATATGTTTCACAGCCGTGTGAATGGCGTATCGTACGCGCGTTTTTCGATATACATTATTTAAGTAACTTTAATAAGTATATCATTTTGTTATAGAAGAAATAATTGTAATTTACGAGTGAGATAGACAATTCGGTGATGTTCTATAAGAATTATCCATGATTGTATATATTATATAAATATATTTATAAGCGATAAGCCTAATGTATAAATAGAACCAAAACAAAACTGCTAATACCCTCTGTCTCCCCAGTCCCCACAACCATGACCAAGCCGTTCATTATTATTACCAAATTAAAAATAAAAATTATTTTATCGACATTCACGTAATTATGTTTGTAAGTTTGTAATCATGATCCGTGGATAATATTGAAAATGTAATTCAGTTGTTGTGACTTGTTAGCGTTCAAAACTTCAAAATAAAAACTGAATCTGTTCTATTCACGTCCTACACTCCTACTTCTTACAGTCTTACATAATTCATATTTTAATTTTAACTATTAGTTTATTTTTTACTAATATCGTATTCCGTGGTGCGAATAAAATTTAAAATGTCAAAAAATAATCACGAATGTTTGTGTGGTAAAAAAAAAGGAGTTCTGAATTCCACAAATTGGACTCGCTATATTACGTCGTGTAAGGTAATGAAAAATAAAAACACATGCTCCGATATTTCTTCGTTTTTTAAAATACCAGCGACGACCACAGCTTCAAATAGTTCAAATAATGAATTAAACACAACGAAACGACAGCGACTTGGTAAGTTGTTATTGTTTTTAATTAGGTATTATTGTTTATTTTATAATTTAAAAAGTTTAAAAAATGTAAAATAAAAATAAATAATAAACTGGAATTTTGATAAATTGATCGATTTTGGACCGAAAAATCTCTTCTATACGTAAATTAAAAAAATTAAAATGTAGGTTTTAAATTAGTAAATCATTGTGTAAATTGATCAACTTTTGGCGAGTAAGATGGGCCATTTATGTCATCCACAATCTACACCCCACTAACATCACCCAGCTATTGCCTGCAAATGCCCTGATTTATCCTTAATTTATATTTTTTCATTTAATAATTCTGCAGGAGTCATGTCAGTAATCATGTCTACAATTATTTAATATTTAATAATAATTAAAAAAAAAAAAAAAATTATTCATGTTGTATTCGCCTTTGTTGAAAAGTAATTTTAATTGCATTTTTATCACATTTGTATTTATATAGTAAAAGTAAATACTGTATGTATCCATGTAGTTTTTAGGAAATTAAGACCAATAGGTACCGACTTTAATTACTAATCTTATCGTTTAGAATGTCTAATTGAATCAATTAAATAAAAATACTAAAATAAAGACAGAATACTTTGATGTTACATGTTTAATATACTTGGGTAGTGGGTACTTATGTTTAATGATTAATTGTTTTGTCATTATGTTTTTTTAATTGCAGACACGGAAGAGACTTTTGGGACCCATTTGTTAACAGTAGCTGAGAGCACTTTTTCTGAAAGTGTTGAAAAAAATGCTGAAAGTGCTGGTAATTTATTTTTCTTATTAGCACCTACTTCAATATTCTGAGCGATACAATGAATGTATTGATATATTAATATATTTTTTATTGATAATATACATAATATTATATTATATGGTTATACAACAATTGTTACCTATATTATTTATTAGAACAAGAAGCAAAATATAGTGAAGTAGTTACAAACACAAATATTGTTGATGTACCAGGTGAAAAAATAAATAAAAAATCATCACCAATACCAGGTATACCTGCAGGATCTAATTAATCTAATTTTATTTAATATTAAGTAACTTGTTTTAATATTTTTGTGAGTTTCATTAAATTTTATAATATTATAAGAAGTTGTTTCTCAACTTTTTTGAAATAATGATAAATACAAGTTTTTTTCATAAAATAGGATACATTCAAATGTTTATTTGGTAATCATGACGAATGAAGATTACATTTAAATGTAATATCTGTGAAAATATAATTTAAAATTGTAACAATATTTAACATTCTTATTACAGTGATGCAAATTTGTTATATATTAATTTTTTATGTGTTGTGACAAAATGATACTCATTATAAATTATCACTAACAGCAGTTTATTCAAATTTTTTTTAGCTAAATTTTTAAAATATTTAACATTTACATCTCTGTTATTTATCTTATATTTTAAATAATAAATTATTATTTCAGAAAACCCAGAAAGCAAAACTAAAATAGTTATTCAAAATGATATTGACAGTAATATTACTACAGATGAAAACAATCAAATGGAACTTAATGATTTGAATTTTAAAGAAAGTAAGGCTTAATTGTGCTGAATGTTGTCCAACTAATAATTATATTATTTATCTTATAGTATCTGATATTGGTAATGATCCTGTTGTCTTCAGCAGTATTCAACATTTCACCCCAGAACTTATTGATTTTTTTTTTAAAAATGGAGCATCGCAACCATTGTCAAATGAACTTCCTAATAAAAAATTTCCAATTGATGCACAAGGGAGGTCATTCCATGAAAATTGGTATTGGAAAAAGTTGACAAATGGTGATGTATCCAGACGAAAATGGTTATCTTATTCAAAAAAACAAAATAAAGCATACTGTCTTTACTGTGTGCTTTTTGGAAGAAATGTGCAAACAAATTGGGTTAAAGAAGGTTTTAATTTTTGGAAAAATGGACCAACTAAAATTTTAATTCACGAAACTTCAGAAGACCACATAATGGCATCAATTAAAGCTGCCTATAAAGAAGCTTCTTTTCCATTATTGCCGTCATTAAAAGAAAATGCTGTATCAAACATTCTACTTAATCGTGAATTAATAAGACATTTAATCGATCTAACATTGTTTCTAGGACGACATTGTCTATCATTTAGAGGCCACAAGGAAGGGTGGCAAGAAGAAGTGTGTGGGAATTTCAAAGATTTAGCAAAGCTCATAGCGAAATACTCTCCCGCTTTATCATCATACATTACACAACTTCAAATAAAAGGAAGAAAAATTCCTAATTTTTTGTCATGGCAGCGTCAAAATCAACTAATACAAGCAATTTCTACTAATATTCGTAACACTATTCAGAAAGAATTATTAAGTTCAGTGTTTTTCAGTGTATCATTAGATACAACTTATGATATATCAAGAAAAGAACAACTATCTATTGTTCTAAGGTATATTAATAAAAAAAATGGCATTGTTTGTGAACGATTGGTGGCAGTTAGAGAAACAGTATTGACTACTGGGCAACATCTTTTTACAATGTTTGAAGATATTTGCAAAGAAATGAATCTAGATTGGAAACAAAATCTCGTCGGCCAATCGTATGATGGAGCAGCATCGATGAGAGGTGCTTACAATGGGCTCCAATCAATCGTCAAAACACATAATCCATCTGCAACTTATGTTTGGTGTTGGGCACATAGGATTAGTCTTGTTGTAGTTGATGCAGTTGGCAGTTGTGTAGAAGCAAGGGATTTGTTTGGGAACTTAGAAACCTTGTACGATTATATAGGAAGCAGCAAAAAGCGTGGCGGTTTATACTCTGATTATCAAAAAATGCGATACCCTGGCAAATCCCTTCGAAGGTTGAAAAGGGTTTCAACTACTAGATGGTCATCACATGCAAGTGCACTTCAAACAGTATTTGATACATATGATGCACTTATAGACCTATTATATTATTTACAAGCTGACTCTTCGTCTGATCGTGTTTGTAGTGTTAAAGCAAAGAGCTTACTTGATTATTTACTATCTGAGAGATTTATTTTAACAGGTTTAATATTTAGGAAAATATTTGATTTAGTTAATCCACTTAGCAAATTTTTACAAGGAAAAAATGTGGATCTTTTAAATGCCGTATCTTATGTTCAATTTGTTCTCAAAAAAATGCAAGAACTTAGAAATGAAACACAGTTTAAAATAATTGTTAATGAAAAAATCGTTTTTTTGGATTCCAGATCTAATGATTTTTACTTTATCACTCTTACAGATATTCGCACCAGACGTGTAAAAAAGATGCCAGGCGAAATGGCGTCAGATGACCAACCTATAATTAGTCCCATAGATAATTTTAAAATAAAAACTTATTATACTGTTATAGACATTATTTGCACACAAGTGGCTGAGAGATTCAATGATCATTCTACGCCTTTATTTAGAGATATATCACTTTTCCAAAAAAAACGACTTAAAGAAGTTGCAGAACCCAATAATTTGAGACTTCCTATCGATGCTTTTAATGCTTTTGAGCAGGTCTATGGTAAATTTGTATCTGCAGAGAATTTGAGACGAGAATATTTACAATTTGCTAACACTTATTTTGAATTTGAAAAGTTGGTGAAACTTCCAGAAAAACTACATCAACTAGATAATAATTTTACAGATGTTTTAAATTCTGATGATAATGATAACCAAAACACCGATGAAGACAGTTCTGAGGAAGATGAAAAACCAAAAGATACAATACATATGCTATTTGAAGTATGCAACAGATCAGAGTTGAAAAATATTTTTCCCTCACTCTATACTGCACTTTGCATTTCACTTACTCTCCCTGTGTCAAGTGCTTCTCCAGAACGTGCTTTTTCTAAATTGAAATTAATAAAAACACGCCTTAGATCAACGATGTGTGAAGAACGATTAGAATCACTCATGATGATTTCATGTGAAAAGGATATTCCAATCGATACAGATGAAGTTATCAAATGTTTTTCATCATATAGTCCAGTTCTTTTAAAATTACTAACATAAGTAAATTGAATTTATTTTGATAGATAATGATGAAAATTATTTTGATGCCTGTTTTAGTTTTTCAGTTTTAAATTTTTGACCTATATAATTTTAACACAGAAAACAATTATTTTTAATACTATGTGTTTGTTACACATCAATGGTTTTTATTTTTATGTTTTGTTTGTTATTTTGTTGAGTAATAAGTTCTAATTTGTATAAATAAAAATGTTGATAAATTTAATATAACACTAATTTTTATCCTTGATGTAGTAAAAATTATTGTAGTATTAGCACTCAAATATTAATCCTATTGTATAAATTAATATTTTTAAGGCTAAGCCATTAGAACCACTTTAACCATCTTGCAGCTATGTAATTTATCATTATAAAATTTAAGGTAATTAAAATTGTGTGTGTGTGGTGGGGGGAGGTACCAATCTATTAATTATTATAAGTTTGGGTGGGTATCTAAAATATTTAGTTGCCCCTCCAATTAAATTTTAGTTGGGCGCCACTGATGTTAGATACAATGTATTATTAATTAATCAAAATTCTTACTTTCATTTATATTAGCATCATTATTATTTACTATAGTTTCTAGTATTTTACAACAACTATTATCTTTGACTTTTTCATCTAATAATTTGAAAATTTTGTCTGCTTTGTCATTAAAATCTTGATAAATATTATGACTATTTGGGAATAAAGCATTATAGTCAATATCAATCTGAAACATAGTTTAATAATAGGTGTTAGGCAATGTATTATTTTTATTTAAAATGTTAATTATTTACTAGTTTATGGCCGTATGGAATTAAATATTGTTTCCAGTTTTTTAAAATATCTGTCGTTGATGTAGAAGATTTTATATTATTTATATGATAGTTAATTGCTGCTTTCCAGTTGGCCTCTAATTCTGGGTAAGTACTTGTACCATGTTTAAGCACATCTAATATGGAATCTATTTCATTTTCAGAAACTGAAAATATTAAATATTTAATATATAAAAACAAGTAGATATAATATGTATATATTAGCATATAAAATAAGATAAATTCAATAAAATTTACCAAATTCTCTCTCAGTCCAGTTGGTTTTATGGTGGTTGTCAATATTCAATTTGTTTTTGACAATTGTCGAAGGGACTAATCCATTATTTTTTAAATTTCTTAAACAGTTATAATATTTTGCATATAATTTGCCTTTTGGATTTTTATTATTTCCAATTTTCATAAAATATATATCCTGTAGGTACATATTTAATCATCAAATTAAATAACATTAATTATAGATAATCAATTGAAATAATTACTTTTACTTCCGATTTGAACATTGCCACAATTTGATTGGCAATAGATTCTGCCAAGCTAACAGACATTTGTATATTTTTTGACAGTACACATCCAATGAGTATGTCTACTAGTGTGGATCGAATACCATCATTTAGTTTATTATTTTTTTCATAATAATCCAATATGAGAGCACCTTGTATAGTTGAATTCAAAACTTCATCAACTTTCAATTCATTATTAGATAATTGATGCGATATTTTATTATCTTTATTTATATTTATATTTTTGTTTGAAGAACACAAAACTTCACTTGCATTTGTAATACTAGCTTTACAGTTTTTATTTACAATACTTGTATTATTACTTTGCCATTTTGCAAGTGCATATTCAAACTTAAAAATTATTCCCCAAGGAAATTTTGAGAATAGTTTCTCCACATGTTCGGATTTCATAGTAGCGAGGATTGTGATGTCAATTAATTGATCTACAAAAAAATTGAAATAAATTCATTGACGATATATAAACTAATGGTCATAATGTTTATTCAAAGTGTTATCTTAATTTATTGAATATTTTAAATTTTAACTTTCAATTTAATAAAAATAACTTAAAAAGTTAAAAATGATCATAAAAGTTATTAGCTACATCTGAATTTCTTACCAACACAAGTTTGATATACACATTGTAAACCCCATTTTTCAAGTAATTCTTTAAGTTTTGGTAAATCTTCATATGGGTAATTATAATCGAACATAATATCACTCTCAACAGTCTCAACATTAATGTTATTTGGGAAATTAGATATCTGACCAATTTCGGTTAACTAAACAAAAAATGAAATAATAATTCTATATTCTATATACCAACTATATTTTTTATTACAAAAATTGAATAGTACATACATTACAAGAAGAATTGTCATACAAATTTCCATAACCTGTGATAGAATTATTAATATTCTCCATCTTGGTTAATGGTTAAAATTCACACTAATTATATTGCCAAATTTTAAAAACAACAGAATCTATAGTTTAAAAAAAATAAAAATAATATACAGCTCTAAATACAACATTACAATTTTAAATATAATACATTTCTAATTTGTTTAAAGCATAGTTATTTAATAAAAATAAGTAATATACCCAAATAATTAAATTAAATTTATTTATTAAATTAATAAAATTCTTTTAGACGGATCATTTTTTGACCTGATGATATTTTAGTAATATTTATTGGAGGTCCACTAAATTCATCTACATTACAAATAAAACCATAATTAACCACTTCTTCGCTATGATCTACACTAAAAGATTCATAATGAGAGTTAAAATCGTTTAACTTTATTTCATTAGCCAAAACATAAACTTTACCATTTTGTCTATTAACTAACAACATTTCACATATTTTAAATAAACATATTTTATTACAATTTTTTGTTAAAAAATAACCAGCTTTATACACAATTCCGTTTAATTTTAGCTCAGTATAACAGACATAGTCTAACGCAGTTACATTGAGTTCATTATTTATATTTTCTGTATAATTACTTTGAATTTTGTGTTTATCATTCACAATAATTTTTTTATCAGATAATATCATAAGACTATGGGCAAATTTTAATTGCATTTTTTTTGCTAAAGTTAGCGTAATATTTTTCCTGGAAGTTGTTGACCTAGCATACATCTTTAATTCTTTGTGTTTACCTTCATAACGAAAACACCAATAATGTCTAGGAGGGCCTGAATTCGTTATTATTGTTGGATAGTGGATCAAAAAGTGATGTTTCGGTTTTAAGGTGTCATTGAAAAGTGTTATATACATAGAATTATGATAAGAAATTAGTTTTTTAAGGTGGGAAATCGCACTATCAGTAAAGGTATATGATAGAAGAATGTCTATAATTTGAATTAATGAAAGAAAAAGGTTCCAAACTTCATCATTTTCAGGGATAAGATCTCCTACCATAAGGGGAAAAAAATGAACAAAGGTCATAACTTCCCTAGCTGACATTTTTAAATATTTTTTTTCTAAATGAATCATTTTTATGGGAGGTGAAATGTTACCTATTTCAATGGGTCCATAATTAAAATTCATTTTACGATTGTTTAAAGTTTCAAGTGAAAACAATTTAGCAGTAACAATATAATACTTGATTATGTTACACAAATCATAGTGACAAACACCCTCAAACAAATCATGCATTATATCTATACAAAAATTTTGTGTGACGTGGAACCCAGTCACTTGATTTAATAATGATTCGTGATAAACCCCTGTCTCTGCAAAATTCATACTAGTAACATCATCAGAATAATTGTGTGCATTGCGCAAAAGACTCAAATCTTCTTCAAGCATTGTTATAGTTGAAGCTTTAGAAGCTTTACAAAAGCGACAAAAAAAGTTTGCTGAGAAAGATTTACTAAATTCTAATGAGCTATTTAGACCTAAATTATCTCCAAGAACTATGCCTAAGACAAAATGAACATGAAAATCACCATCTTAAGTTTTAATATCTATCCCTTCATTTTCAAGTATATTTATTTCGTTTACTAGACTTTGTAAACATTTATCATTACCAAATGATTTAATATCAATGTGTTTTACTAGTGCAGCTAAAAATATAGTTGATAATTTTGAATTGTTTTCTGATAATGGAAAACTATAATATAGAGCTGAAATAGACTGAAATGTAGCATGTGAGCCTAAGGGATTATTTATTTCAAATTCATCCATGTATAAAAAAAATGGAAATATTATCTTTTCATTAGAAAATAGAGAAACTTTTTGTTGCCAAAGACTTCCTTGAACAAAATGTTCAATAGAAGTACTTTGATTGTTTTTATAGTAATTTTACCGAGTATACTGTTCTTTAAAATTATCTCCATTTTCAAAGAATTTTTTAAACTGAAATTGTAAAGGTAAGAGAACACCTTTAGTGATTTTTTCATTAAAGACAGATTCACCATTGTAGTGTACAGGGAAAATTTCATTATTAATGGTAAATTGATTTATTTTAAATAACAGTTCATTCTTTATAAGCCAATTTACTAAGCGATACTCAGTGTTACAATATAAAAAAGGATTTTCTATAACAGAAGCAAGTCTATGAAATTTAGCAACCTTAATTGGTTCTTTAATTTCATCATCTACTACATTCTTCAGCATGGATACAATTGGTTTAATTATTTTATTTAATATACCTACCAGTTTGAATATTAGTAATGTCTGCTCTAGTAAAATTATTATTATTATGCAAGTTTACAACAAATTCTATTGCAGATTTATATAGAGATTCACTAACTAGATCAAAATCAAATGGATTATTAGTTACATTATCAGTTAAAACATTATCATCAATTAAGTTTTCAATATTGTGTGGTGGTAATGAAGAATTGAAATATGATTGGTCTTGTGGTTGATTATTTGATGGAATGTTTTCAGGGAAATGTTTGTTTTGAATATGTCGTTTAAATGAAGCTAAGCATAGAAAAGATTGTGTACAAGTCCCTTCACAACATGTATAATTACTATCAGTTTTAAGTAAATGAAAAATTTTAAAATGATAAACTAAAGATTTCCAATTATCAGCATTAAATTTACATAAATAACAAATCATTTTTAAAAATTAACTTACAAAAATATCTAGTTACAATACACCGCCAGGTAGATACAGCAAAGTGATGTAGTTCAATCATAAACCTTTAGAAAACACTATTACCCACTAAATATTTGTTAAATGAATAACACTGCCTAAATAAAAATAAAAATATATATAGGTAGGTATTGATAAAAATTAGAAATAAATAAATTATGTTTCTTACTTGAAACGTACTGTGATCATCAAAATATTCAAGCTTTTTAAACGAAAAGCAAGGCTCATTTAAAACAATTTGAAAATACAAAACTACCAATGTAAGTATAGGGTATTAGGGTATAGCTACAATACACTGTCAGGTAGATACAGCAAAGTGGTGTAGTTCAATCATAAACCTTTAGAAAACACTATTACCCACTAAATATTTATTAAATGAATAAACACTTCCTAAATAAAAATAAAAATATATATAGGTAGGTATTGATAAAAATTAGAAATAAATAAATTATGTTTCTTACTTGAAACGTACTGTGATCATCAAAATATTCAAGCTTTTTAAACGAAAAGCAAGGCTCATTTAAAACAATTTGAAAATACAAAACTACCAATGTAAGTATAGGGTATTAGGGTATAGCTACAATACACTGTCAGGTAGATACAGCAAAGTGGTGTAGTTCAATCATAAACCTTTAGAAAACACTATTACCCACTAAATATTTATTAAATGAATAAACACTTCCTAAATAAAAATAAAAATATATATAGGTACTATTATGTAGGTATTAATAAAAATTAGAAATAAATAAATTATGTTATACTTACTTGAAACGTACTGTGATCATCAAAATATTCAATCTTTTTAAATGAAAAGCATGGCTTATTTAAAACAATTTGAAAATACAAAACGAACAATATAGGTTTAACTGGTAAAGGTATAAACAATACACCATCAGGTAAGTGATGTACTGATGTATTTAAATCAATAACCTTTTTAAGACACTGGTAACAACTAGATAACTGTTAAATTAATACTTATATGCAGACGTGCAGTATGAGTTCTCTCAACGGACATTTGGCATGAAATGTTAATTGTCAATGTCGAAAGTACGAATGACGGATTAAGTTTAATTTTTGATAATATTATAATAAAAATATGATAATAGTGTTGTTACGAAGACAATATATCGTCAATTCTGGGGAATCCCGACTTATAAATATAAATATTAAATGTTCGAAGAACACAACGTACATGATAATATCCATAATAGACATATTATTGTTTTAATAATATATTATTAATTGTATTATTTTATTGTTCATATTGTTGACAATATGCATATTCAAATTGGTTAAATAATTATAAATTCAACAAACTTATTGTCATTATAACAAATTATTGTCTATATGACAAATGTAAGCATTGTTCAAGTTTAATAAGACGATATTGTCAATGTTACCAGGGTTTTTTTTTTCAGTGTACGGGTGAGCCTCTAGGTCGGACACTGGACCAATTAAGATCCAACCAAAGATCGAACTAAACGCTGTAGGTAAATCGGTGTCCACCGAAATTTTCCGACCGTCCATAATTGACGCGTATACATCGCCGCCTAATAATACATCAACAGGTGAAGTGTTATCGAATGACGGATCGGCGAGCGCGAGATTAGAGTACTTATCTTTAATACCCGAGTGCAACGTTGTTCAGGGTAAGTCACTCGTTATGGCGGGCAAAACCCACGCATTTATAGAGAGCACAGGTTCGGACGCAAACCGCGGCTGTACGTTACACTCAACGCGACCTTGGACATTTACTACGGGAACCCCAGATAGACCGGTTATCGGGGCTGTCCAACGGGAACGCTTAAGGCCTAACCGATCGGCACACGCAATTGTAACGGCGCTTATCTGCGACGCGCAATCTATCAATGCGCGCATTGTTTGCCACGACCCGGAACGATCGCGCATATGCACCAGCGCGGTACCTAAAATTATAGACGACGCCTTATGTGGCAGGGGACGCGGCACGGACGCACATAACGACGCTTCGGCGGCCGGCGACTCGTTTCGAACATCGCGATCTCTACTGGACGACGTATGATGAAGGAGCGAATGGTGTTTACGTGTGCAGTTCTGACAACTCGATTTAACATTACACTCGGGAGCCCAATGTTCGTCACTAAAGCAATTAAAGCATAATTTCTTCTCGAGCGTCCATCGAGAGCGCTCGTCGGGACCCCAATTTTTGAACCGCGAACACGATGTTAGTGCGTGCGAACCCGCACAGCATGGACACGTACTATTTGATCGGGATGTGACTAAAGACGTCAACCGAGGCTTTCCTGTGTACTCTCCCCCCGTTCGGAACTGACCTGTCGACTTGAACGACGCATTATTATGACTACTCTTGTGAGATTCGCCCACGACTTCGAGAATGGCCACTCGGGACCGGAGAAAGTCTAATAATTGTCCTATCGACGGGTAATCGGTTGAACTATTCGCCTCAAATAATTTGCGGGTAGAAACAGGTAGACATCGAAAAGCTATAGAAAATAAAATAAAAGACCCAGTGTCTGGTATTTTTAGCGCGTCTAATAATGAGAGGGATTCACTGAACGTTCCTACGAATGTGTTCAAGTCATTAAGCGACTCTTGTGTCATGGCCGACGATTGAAGTAACTTGTCGACGAGTGACGTTGCGACCAAACGCGGTCAGTTAAACTTGTCGGACAACGTATTCATTACTAACTCGTAATTGTCCGCCGACACCGGTATGCCTCGGACAGCGTCGGCTGCGGCACCCTTTAAACAACCTATTAAATAGTACATTTTATCAATGTTCGATGAATTGTGTCTCTTATCGACAAGAGCGAGAAATCTGTCGCGAAAATTGGGCCACGATCGGTAATCACCTTCGAACGTGGGTAGAGGTATATCAGGTAAGCGGGAGAGTGACTTGACCGGGTCCTCGCGCGGCTTTTGAACGTTAGACGTCCCATCTCGAAGATATGACAAATCGACGGCGTCGGCACCTGTCGGGATTAACCGCTGGGCAATATTTTTAGCCGAGTTAATTAGTTGGCGTACCAAAAATGTTTGCGCCGATGCCGCTCCTACGAATACTGCGGTTGGCGGCAACGACTCGCGGGGTGATGGGAAAGGGAAAATAGCCAATATATTACAGTAATAATTATGACAAATGAAATATAATAACAAACGATATAACGCGACAAATATAAATATAAATTACTATAAAATAATCGGCTATGCCGAGCGTCTAGCGTATACAACAATAATATAATATATATAATAATAAGAGTATAATTATAACACGATAACCGACCTGCTGGATGAGTCCGGGCTGGTAAGGCGACAGCTCTTGATGTCTGAATCGACGAAACTTTAAGTCCCCGGAATAACACCGAAGTGTAGCTAACACGTCAAGCCCCAACTATCTTGGGACTTCCGAAATGTTACTACACTTCACGGTATATATATATAAAAAGTGAACGACCACGAGGTCACTGACACACTCGTTCGGCGTACACGAGCACAAAAAAAACGGGTTCACAAAAAAATGGGCATGAGCCGGTACAGGACGAACGGTCCGACCGCTGGTAGAAGACAGCGACGGACGGGGCGCGGACAACCGGTGGTCAGCGACGCCGGTCGCCAAAAGCTCACGCAAGCGCACCTCGGCGTCGGGAGCGGGCGAGGTGACAAGACAGTTGTCGTCACAGGAGCGAGAACTGGCTCAGGCTCAAACACTACCTGTCATAAAAATAGAATGTCGCAACCATTTATTGCGAAATTATGGAACAAAATTAGTAGCTCTGACGTTAAATACTAAGTATCCGATTTCGTTGAGAAAACATATAAAATCAAACATATTACGATTTAGATTTTCAATAACTAAGGCAATTGAATATCGTAATAGCTTACATGGTCAAACAGACAATCAAAAATCAGTAGGCAAGTTAATTATTATAATTATTATTTATTTATTTTTGATAAAATTATAAATTAACATTATTATTGTGTTAAACATTACATACATTATTATTTAAGGATTACGACAAGATATAAATAACAGTTTTCGACACATTTTGGGTGCCCATGATCGATGTGAATCATACTTTTGTAAGGGTCCACAAGCAAATGAAAAAAATATGATTGAAGATGCCGAAAGATCAGGGCTTGTGAGCGAAGTATCAAAAATAATATCTCGTTTAGTAGCGAATGTTGATAGTTTACTGATGAATGTTGACAACAACGTGTGTGAACAATTCAATAGTGTAATTAATAAATATTTAGCGGGTAAACGAATAAATTACTCTCAAAGAAATTCATATAATGCTCGAGTTGAAGCTGCGGTTATATCATGCAACTCAGGTGGAAAGTTCTTCGGTTAATGCATAAAAATATAGTCAATGACATAAGTCCAGGTGAATAGTATATTAGTATGGCATTTTTATATATTATTATTCTAAACAAATAGTTATACCTAATATTCAAATAATATAATGATAATGATATTATTATTAATTACACTTATTATTTTACTAAAACTGATGATATGTATTATATTATTATATTATTATGTACTAGTACATGTTACTACTACTATAAATATATAATGTGTACCGAGTATAATATTATAATAGCCAATAAGTATACATTGTTATAATTCGTATATTATTTACACGAATCATTTACACAAAATGTATATTTTTTCTCTAGGAGAAATAGGAAAAAAAATGCTTGCTTCTAGTGAAAAGAAAAGATGTCGGCCAAAATCAAAAAAACTTCTTTTTACCGGAAATTCGGAAAAAAGGGATTATAATGGCCCGGATAAAGATTATGGTTTAGCTGAACCGTTGCCAGAAGATGGTATTTCAAAAGAAGTATTAGAAAAAAGCGGGCAAGTAGGTACCGCTCTGCTGTACATTAGGGGGTGGGGTGGACCTCGGACTAGGGTAGATTAAATTTGAATGCAATGATAAGTATCATTGTACACGAAAAACGATTCTGAACGGAGATGATTTGTCAGTCTATAATATATTATAATTGTTGTATATATAATGAAATTACAAAATATTAAAATAACATACGAAGCAGAAAGTCAATCAAACCGAGTCAGCAAAATTGCCACGACTACTTAAGGCGACGTCTGCGACGGGATGGAGGCTTTTTGTTTGTTTCGCTTATTGTGGTAGCCAACGAGCTGCAGTACTTTTACGTTTCTTTATATTATTTTATTTTTACATACTTTATTATATTTGATTTCTTTTTTTTTTTTAAAAAAAACGTCACTGTTTTTCTTTACTCCTTTTTTCAAAGGAGAAAAATATTTTATCTTACGAGTGGATACAGAGACGTTGTGGTGAATAACACTTTTAAAAAACAGGTAGTAAGACATTGTGGTACTTATTTTTTCGGCAAGCACTCGTTATCGTGGTCAGTCGAGAAAGAGTAAGACCTTGTCTAGGTAAAAGATAACTCACCCTCGAACATCCAGTACTCGTTATCGTGGTCAGTTGTTCGGGAGTAAAATAACCTTAGAGTTGTATAGTGTAAATCCTGTTGGACTTTTATTTAATTATCCTATTGCGCAGCACTCGTTACCGTGGTCACCAAAAGGAGAACTTAAATTAAACTCATACGGCAGGTGTCGATAATTTACTCGTTTGACGGTTAGAGAATCGGAAACCGAAACATATCTGTTATATACGCCAAGCCTTTGCGTGGCGTATACGACAAAGTGGCGCCCAACATAGGCTCGATACTTCACGGGATTACCTCGAAACATCGTTTGTTTTATTTTATTTAATTTTATTGTTCGTGTTTATAAACTTTTGATTTTTTTAATTTAACCTGAGTTTAAACGTAGTGAATAAGTATATGTGCCGTCCATAAAGTGAAAAAAAAAAGAAGAAGCATAGCGGTTTTCAATATAACTCCAAAGAAAAATCACCACAGTCCGGAAACAAAGGTACCCATTAACGATAATGATAAAAGAAACAGAGATAAACAATTCTTATAATAAATAAATATACTAAATTTTTATGTCTTGATGAATGATTTAAAAGATACAAAGTCGGAAATCTCAATTACTATTAATAAAGCCACGGACATTTACGTTCTAAAAAAAGAGGATCTAATAAAATATTGTAAATTAAAAAAATTAAATTCAGCAGGTAGATCATCCGATTTAAGATCCAGACTTAGTAGGTACATAAAAGGCATTTTAAGCCCAGATGACGTAGAAAATACTCTAAACAACGAGGAACGTATAGAAATTATAAATAAATCAATAGCCGAAAAAATTGATCTTGGAACATTAGAAAAAGAAGTAGGCCTACCCAATTCAAGTCCTGAAACCTCTCAAATAAACACAGAACTCACAAATAAACTCCTCCACACAACCATAGATAGCTTAGAATTATTTGACAATTTAAACAATAGTGTTAACCTATATTCAAATAAAGCTCAGGATATATTAAATTCAACCGAAATAAATTTTTCCGAATCTGAAAAGAAAACTTATAACTTAATACATTTAGATACTACCAATAATCTTGAAAATACTACAGTCCCATTTGAAGGAAATAAACCCGACGAAAATAATAAAAAAAATATTTTAAATCAACCATCATATACACGCAACACACAAAACATGTTTAACCAAGGCTCAGGGAATAAATATATGGTAATAAAACCAGATAGCTTTTCCGGACAAGGGGATATTAAATTATTTTTTAAACAATATGAAAAAGCAGCAGAAGTAAATAATTGGGACAATAAAGAAAAAATAAAATTCTTGTCAATATTTTTAAAAGACACAGCCAACACCTTTTTAGAAAATTTAGAAAATATAAGAGAAGATTGGACATGGGAAGATTTAAAAAACGAATTTCTTAGTGAATTTCAACCAATAGGATATTCAATACTTTTAAAAAATAAACTAGAAAATAGAAGACAGGAAAATTCAGAATCAACTAGGAGTTACATCACTGATATAGAAAACTTGTGTAGACAGGTGAATAAAAATATGAATGAGGAAGATATATGTATATATATATTAAAAGGATTAAAGGAACCAATTTTAAATGCAATTTCCCTACATGACAATAGCAATTTAAAAAATATCAGAAATAACTTAAGAAAATTCGAATTGATGCAATTTAGAATAAATTCTAGGGATACAAATCAAAACGAATACACTAAAATATTAAGTGAACAAGTTCTACAATTAAACAAAAAGACAAATGAAAGAGAATTTGAAGAATTTAAAATAGAACTAGAAAATAGAGACAGAGAACATAAAAAAGAGATTAAAAAATTAAGTGACGAAGTTAAACAAATAAGTTTATCTGGAAAAATCCAAAATAAATCCGTAAACTTCGTAAACGATAATTTTGATGAAATGAATAATTATAGCCGTTATAACGGTAGAGGTAGTAGTTATGAGAAAGAAATGAATTATCAAGCACCCAGACGAAACTATAGAGACAAAAGTCCATACCCGGAAGATTACAATCGTAAAAATAGAGAATCTAATATGGACAGACAATACGGTAGAGATAGGTCACTATCCAGAGATAGGGAATATTACAACAGAAGACAAAGAGAACCCAGTCCATATAGAAATAATAATAGAGATTACAGAAATAGGTCAAATTCTAGAGACAGAGACAGCAGCCGAAATAATTATTACAGCTCAAAACATGAATACAGTAGGGACAATAGCCGCGAAAGAACACCAGAACGATACAGAGACAATTACGAAAAAGAATCAAAAAAAGTAACATGCTATAAATGCAATGAAAAAGGTCATTATGCAGACAAATGTACCTTATCAAAAAACGATTAAATCCCGAGTCAAAAGAAGATTCGGAAAATACAACTCGGGAATATAATTACCAAATTAATAACACAATAATATCTAATGAAGAAAATAACGAAAAAATTGATTACTTACAATTCGTGGAAAAATGGTATAAAAAACAAAATTCTAATAAAACAATTAAAAATGATGACATCGAAAATAGTGAAATCGAAATTGAATACATATACTCAAAAAAAAAATACGTTGAAACCACTAACCGAATTCCAAGAATTTTTATTACACAACAATACAAATAAAACATTTAGTAGTGACTACGCAGAAATTACGGGTGATATATTTTCTTTAAATGCAGATGTTGCAATTGGACACTGTGTTAGTAAATGTTTCACGATGTCAAAAGGAATAGCCACACAATTTGAAGCACAATTTAACAATAAGGACAAACTGATTAATCAACGTAAAAATATTACTGAAGTATCACATTTAAAATTAAACGGCCAATGGATTTTATACCTTATTACAAAAAACAATCACTATGAAAAACCAACTTACTCAAATATTTTTAAAACATTGGAAAATACTAAACAATTTTGTACTGAAAATAAAATCAAAACATTAGCCTTACCAAAAATATGCTCGGGTTTGGATAAAAAACAATGGGATATAATAGCTGACATGATACGATTTATTTTTCAAAATTCAATAACGAAAATAAGAATATTCACCTTACCAAAAAACGAAAATACCAAAAAGAGCGACATTTTAAATACTAGTTATAATATAATTTCAAATCAAAACTTCGCAGAAAACAAAAACAAAGATAACAAAATAATAATAAATACAGAATGTGGACAAAGAGTATTATCAATGAAAGTAGAAATTGATGGAACTGAAAAATACGCTATATTAGATACAGGCTCAAATCTGTCATGTATAGATTACTCATTAATAAAAAATAAACAACCTATTAAACCTAAAGAAAACATTATAATAACAGGTGCAGACAATCCAGAATTAAAACAATTAGGTAAAACAGAGATAACAATCAAAATAAAAGATGACCACTACCTAATAAATGCATATGTAATTAAAGGACTACGTTGCAAATTGCTCCTAGGCAATGATTTTAACATTAAGAATAATGTAATAATTGACTTTAAAAATAAAAATATACAACTTAACAAGAATGTTATCATGCCAATGGACAATAACTGGTATGACTATCACAAAAATAATATTACGAAAATTAATTATATTACCAGTATAAATTATAACAAAAGAAAAGAAAACCAAACCAAAAACGAAAATATAACAATTCCACATGAGCCAAAATTAAAATATAAAAATATTAATACAGACACGAATAAAGACGAGAAAAAAAATAAAGAGAAACATTATTTAAAATTGGAAACACAAATTTTAAATAAAAATGAAAAATGCGTTCCAGGGAACACTATCCCAAATTTGTATACACAAACGTATAAAGGCATGACAATAGGTAAAATAGAAAAAACAAATGATTCTGTCAACAAAGAAACAATCTTAACAATAATTAATAAACCGGAACAAGAAATTAGTGATAAACAAGGAACCGTTATAAGAATATCAAATGAATTAAATAGTGAACAGAGGGAAAAGGCAAAAAGTCTAATAAACAAATACAAACATTTATTTACATCCGACCCGCTGGACATCGGTTGTGCAAATGTAGAACCATGCGAAATTAACTTAAAATCAAATAAACCAACTTTTCAACCTCCCTACAGAGTAACGCCAACCCAAAGGGAAAAACTAAAACTTTTAATAGATCAAATGATAGCCTCTGATATAGTTGAACCCAGTAGAAGTAGGTATGCTGCTCCAGTATTTTTAATACCTAAGAAAGAAATTGGGGAGTATCGATTTTTAGTCGACTATAGGAAACTAAACGATGAAACAATCAGTGATAAGCATCCTATACCGAGGTCACAGAATTTGTTTAGGAGCCTAGAAGGAGCAAAATACTATTGCACGATTGACATGGCCCAGGGTTATTTTCAATTACCAATAAGGGTTGAAGACAGACACAAAACTGCTTTTATTACAGATTTCGGCCTTTATCATTTTAAACGTATTCCTCAAGGTTTTAAAAACTCAGGACCAACATTTCAAAGAATAATCAATAATTTATTTAGTGATTATTTATATAAGACTATGGTCGCATATTTAGACGATATTTGTTGTTTCGGGAAAAACTTTGAATCATCATTAGAAAGACTAAGAAACATTTTTATTCGGCTGGACGAGGCAGGACTAAAATTAAAAACAAATAAATGTGTATTTTTTAGCTCTAAAATAGAACTTTTAGGACACGAGGTTTCCAACAGAGGAATTGTTCCATTAGAAAAAAATATAGTAGCAATAAAACAATTTCCTATACCTAAAAAAGTAAAAGATGTAAGGTCATTCATTGGGTTAACAAGTTACTATAGGAAATATATAAAAAACTTTGCCAAAATTGCAAGTCCATTAATAGATTTAACAAAAAAGGAAAATAAATTTAGTTGGGGCGAGAACCAAAATAACGCTTTTAATACTCTAAAAAACTTAATAATTACGGCACCCGTTTTAGCACATTTTGAGGACACGTACCCGGTTTTTGTCACGACTGACGCTTCCTTAGATGGGCTTTCAGGTATTTTAGAACAGGAAAACCCGGATGGGAAAAAGCATCCAATTGCATTTGCATCTAGGAAACTAAAAGGCGGAGAAAAAAATTTTTCGACGACAGAATTAGAAATGTCAGCCGTAGTATTTGCACTTAATTATTTTAAAAAATATCTTATAGGTAGGAAAGTTACTGTTTATAGCGACCACTCAAGCTTACAATATTATAAGACGATGAAAAATCCTTCATCTAGAATAACGAAATTTATCTTCAAGTTATTAGAATTTGACTTAGAAATTAAGCACAAACCGGGTACAGGGAACTTAGCTGCAGACTGTTTATCTCGATATCTAGTAGAAAATATCAATACACTAATTACTGAATTAAAGAATTTAGAAAACGATGACCCGACAGCTATCAATGATGTTAATACTGATATATTAAAAGAAAAACAACAATTGGATGAATTTTGTATCGGCACTATTGATGCAATAAAAACCAAAATTAATTCTAAATACAAAAAGAAATCTAGGCAATACTGTATAAAAAATGAATTACTTTATTATAAAAATTGGACACCCCATGGAGCAAATAATCTATTAGTAATACCAAAAAGTTTAATTAACACTATTTTGAAATCCTACCACGAATCAGTTTTCAGTGGACATTTTGGTGTAACAAAAACCTTGGTTAAACTAAAACAAAAATACTACTGGCCCACAATAATTCAAGATACTATACAATTCATAAAAACATGTGCTTCTTGTCAAATGATAAAAAATCCGACAGGTAAAGGCCATGGGTTATTACAACCAATACCTCTAACGTCAGGAAAACCGTTGCAAAGATTGACATTCGATTATTTGGGCCCATTACCCACTTCAAGAAGGAAAAAATACCTTATTGTAGCGACTTGTAACGCAACAAAAATGGCGTTTGCAAAGGCCGTCGCAAATGCTAACGGAGCTGCAACAATCAATTTCTTAATGGATTTAGTAACATCGTACGGAGTACCAAAATACTTTTGTAGCGATAGAGGCACTCACTTCAAAAACAGAGAAGTAGAATACGCGTGCAAAAAATTAGGTATTACGCAATTATTCTCTAGTGCATATCATCCTCAATCAAATGGAATGACAGAGCTCATGAATAAAATAATTTGCAATAGTTTATCACACTATGTAAATGAAAACCAAAAAGATTGGTCATTATACTACAAAATGGTAATTTACGCCTACAACTCATGTCCAAGTTCGAGGTTAAAATTTAGTCCATTTTATTTACTCCATGGTATAGAAGCAAACCAACCATTAGACAATAAATTAACAATAGACAATGAATCATTTAACTTAACGAAATCCTTGAAACAGTTACAAACAATTAGAGATACTATACCCAAAATTATCGAAAAGGAGCAGGCTATTCAAAAAAAACAGTATGACTTAAAACACAAAAATATTAATTTTAACCCGGGACAAAAGGTATTAATAAAATTTGATTTCCATGAACCAAATAAATCAAAAAAACTAGCATATAAGTACAGGGGTCCTTTCACGATTATCGAAAAATTAACAGACGTAAACTACAGAGTAGAACTGATATTACAAGGAAAAAAGGAAATCGATGTTATACACGTACAAAGAATGAAACCATTCTACGAGACAGATATACCACAAACATAGACGGTGTATAGAACATTTAAGCTACTATATATATAAATAAATTTGGAATATAAAAGTTAACATAATAAAAATTACCGAAATTCCTATATAAGAATACACCACATAAAAACACATAAACACGTACTTATCCTAATCACAATAATCATATTAATACGATAAAATAACGGTACAAAACAATAAGACAAACACGATCCGGACGCTAAGAAGAATTATCGTACACTAACAAGCTTCAACAAAATCAGTGAAATGAATAATACGATTATTTAACAAAAACAATATACATAATAATATATTATAGTCCTACGCTAGTCTGATAAGAACGAACAACCAACAGATTAAAACGCTACTATACCGCCGTTTGAAAAAAAAAAAAAGAAATAAAAAAAAAAGAAATATATATATATATATATAGACGGTTAATGTACAATATATTCCGCGTAAGCATAAAACAAACACCCGGCAAAGATATTCTGCTGTACCTCCTTTACATAAAATATAAAAATTCATGGATTCCTAGAAATATTGCTAACTATTAAATTATCGTAGAGATCATAATATAATATTATTAATCACCTACAAGTAACAATGAGCATAAATAATGTTTTAAATTATTTTATTTATAGAATGACAAATTAAAAATTCGTATATACGCACAGAAATACATAATTGAAGAGTGACAAAAGCATTTGAAAAAAAAAAAATGGGACATGTTAAAGCAATAGAAAAACAATTATCAAGCATGAAAATACATGTTACCTTAATCACCGTGTTTTTTATAATAAAATCCAGTGAATCAAATTCTTTTAAAAATGAACAATTTACGAACAATCCAGGAATATATTTTGAAAATATCTCCCCATTGTTCTTAACTGTCTCACAGTGGAACTTAGTAACCTATTACAACATATCTGATTATGAACAAAATTATGCAGCAATTAACCTATATTATATTAATCTAAAAGACCTTTGTGATAAATACCAATCAACTTATGAAAAATTAACAGAAACTTGCACGGAATTACAAAAAATTAATTTTCAAACTATCAACAAAATAAACGAAGAACACGAAATTGTTCAACAATACCTTGAAATTGACGAAACCAATTACAACACAGCTAAACAACGAACAAAACGAAGTTCATATTTCGGCGGGATTGGAAAATTGCAACGAATTTTATTTGGAGTGCTAACGGAAGAGGAAGGAGAAATATTTGAGGATAAGATCAGAACACTAGAAGAAAAACAAATAAAAACCTTAATGATTCAAAAAGAACAAATCAAAATATTCAAAAGTTCATTAGATTCAGTGGAGGAAATTACTTCAAGCTACACAAAAATTAAAGACACCATAGATATTAATATGAATAAGCTAAATAATGAATTAAAAATACAAAAAGACGAATTAAAAATCTTAAATATAGTAGAATCAATATTACTATATAACTCACTCTATACTGAATTACTAAATCAATACGCAAAAGATACCACCTTATTATTAAACATAATAACAAATGCACACAAAGGACAGCTTAATCCCCAAATAATTAAACCAAATGAATTATTGACACAACTTAAAGATATCAAAACAAATTTACCATCAAATCTAAATTTACCAATAGAAATAAACGCTAAAAACTGTTTTGACTTTATGAAATTAATCGATTTAAATATTTTTTATGTCAATCATCTAATAATATTTGTAATAAATATACCACTCATAGAAAACATACCCTTTAATCTTTACCATATCATAAGTTTACCGGTCCATGTAAATAAAAACGATTTTGTTTTTATTCAATCTACCCACGAATTTATAGCGGTAGAAAAAAATAAACAGTCTTACATATTTTTTACTCAAAATCAAATTAATAAATGTAAAAAAACTAAACAAAAACTAATCTGTGAATCAAATATACCGATTTCAAACAATATTAAATCAAGCTGTGAATTTCAATTATTTACAAAAGAAAACAATATGCCAGAAAATTGCGAAATAAAAACGGTACCAATATTTAGTGACTTATGGCACCAACTAGGAAATAATAATCGTTGGATATACGCAACCTATAAACCCATTGAGTTAATCGTAAGCTGCCAGGACGAAGTAAAGAATATAGAAATAAACAAAACAGGAATATTAAGCCTAAATCCGAATTGTAAAGCCTTCACTAAAAACAACATTATATTAGCTAAATATCTGGGAAGAAGCAATTTTTCTAAAGACTACGTACCACAATTTCACTTATCTAAATTAACTGAACACTTCAATGACAAAATAAGACAACAACCCGAGGGTGAAAACCAAATTAGCCTTAATACAGCGGTGAAGTTTAATGATTTAAAAATATATGCAAAATCAATGTCAACCTTAGATGAACAAATAACAAATGAATTAAGCTCAAAATCAAACGATAAAATAAAAACGGTACATTCTGTAGGAATATCGACGATAGCGCTAATATTAACCGGAATTATCCTATTCAAAATTATAAAATCACTCAAGACAAAAAATAAAACTAAACCATTAGACACTGGGAAAGTAGTATACAATGCTCAGAGCAACCAACTTCAAGTCCAGGATAACACAGAATCAGCCTAAAGATAAATATTAAGATTAATTAAACATTAGGTAATAATTAATAAATATGTATAATTAAAAAAAAAAAAAAAAAAAAAAAAAAAAAAAGACTAGTTTTAAGACAAAAGGGGGAAAATAGGATTAAGCAGAAAACTAACCATTATATATTAACCATTTATTTTTATTTTATTTATCATAAAATATAAAATTAAGTTAAGTTAGAAAACTAACCATTATATTCTTAAGGCAAAATGTCAACAAAAACAAAAATGTAAAATAATACAATTAAGCAGAAAAATTAACCATTTATTTTTAAGATACACATAATAATGTAAAATTAAGACAAAAAGCAAATGTAAAATAACTCAACTAAGCAGAAAAACGTAACATATTATTATTATTATTATTATTTTTTTTTTTCGGAGTACATATAAAATTGTAAAATTTAAACCAACCATTTGTAAAAAAAATTGTGTACTACCTACTATATAGTATAAAAATGTTCAAAATTAAATCAAAACTATTTCAAAACTTAATGAAAATAAATAATATCAAGAAACGAGAATCAAAGAATATAAATTTCAAATCCATTATTACAGATGGACAAAAAAGAAGAAGTCGCGAGACTAGAAAAAAAAAATCAAAAATGTCCAATTCAATATAAATAGGATCCAACAAGGTAAAGAAGCTTACAATAGAAACAAAATCAGGAGGATTCGAAAACACGAACCACAACAGCAAGTAAAAAAAAACAAAACAGCAGATATAATAGCAATAGAGGAAAAAATAAGAAAGAAATTTGAAAACCTGGTGGATTTTATAACAAGGGAACAAAAAAAAAATGATATTACAATGTCGTATAACCACAAATAGGTACGTAATATATATATATAATATTCCCATTACAAAATACCTATGTGTAAAAATAAAAAATATGAGGACATATTTTATTTGTAGTGATGGGACTGTTGTATATAAAATGAAATTACAAAATATTAAAATAACATACGAAGCAGAAAGTCAATCAAACCGAGTCAGCAAAATTGCCACGACTACTTAAGGCGACGTCTGCGACGGGATGGAGGCTTTTTGTTTGTTTCGCTTATTGTGGTAGCCAACGAGCTGCAGTACTTTTACGTTTCTTTATATTATTTTATTTTTACATACTTTATTATATTTGATTTCTTTTTTTTAAAAAAAAAAACGTCACTGTTTTTCTTTACTCCTTTTTTCAAAGGAGAAAAATATTTTATCTTACGAGTGGGTACAGAGACGTTGTGGTGAATAACACTTTTAAAAAACAGGTAGTAAGACATTGTGGTACTTATTTTTTCGGCCAGCACTCGCTATCGTGGTCAGTCGAGAAAGAGTAAGACCTTGTCTAGGTAAAAGATAACTCACCCTCGAACATCCAGTACTCGTCATCGTGGTCAGTTGTTCGGGAGTAAAATAACCTTAGAGTTGTATAGTGTAAATCCTGTTGGACTTTTATTTAATTATCCTATTGCGCAGCACTCGTATACCGTGGTCACCAAAAGGAGAACTTAAATTAAACTCATACAGCAGGTGTCGATAATTTACTCGTTTGACGGTTAGAGAATCGGAAACCGAAACATATCTGTTATATACGCCAAGCCTTTGCGTGGCGTATACGACATAATTAAATATTGTCATATATTTTATTTTGAAACAAATATTTTATTTTTCAATTAGGACTCATTTGCATTTGGCATGGTTAATCAACTATTCCAAAATCATTGCATGTAGGTAGTTATCATAATTCACATAGATAATATCTATGATAATTCAAAATACCTTATATTATCATAGATATACCTGCTATACCATAAATCACATAATATGTGATAAATAAATAAATAAATAAATAATATTGTACACAGCCAAGGTTTATAGATTATTATCTATAAACCTTGCACAGCTGAAGCTGCTGGTATAGATAATAAACTTTATCTATATCTGTGATATTTTATGTTTTGTTTACATTCCGTATGTTGACATTGTTGGTTGATTACGGTTTTTAAAATTTTATTTCTATTATGAATTAACCATGTAATCGTTTTAAATTAATATGATTCTACGTCGTGTTAATTCCTTGTGTAACAATTACATATTAACATCAAGACGAGCCATTTCTTAAAGATTTCATTATGTAAGTTTAATAAGTACCTATCACATTAAATTACTTATTTACTTATAATTATGTTTTTTGTTTATTGTTTAGATATTACTAATGGCTGAATTTTATCATCAAATATGCATATTATAGTGTAACCAAGCTCAGCTGATGTTATACTCAGTGTACTATAATACAAATTGTTATTAGTTTCTCAACTGGTAGACTTAAGTACAGTGGTATTCCAAATAATTTGACCTGATTACTATGGACTATTTACAATATTAATAATTCAAATAAACCATTAAATAAAAGATTTTTTTTATATTTTATAAAAATAACAGTGGATTAATAAATTTCCTAAATTCTAAGTTCAATAGATACAGAATTGTGTAAGAATTTTGTATCACACAGCACATTGAGTAATGACAAATTGTTTATAAGATTCATAGTTCACAGTACATCAACGATATCAACTAATAAAAATGTTTGCACTGTTAAACCCAATGAAGGCAATTGAAAGATTCATATACTTTCAACCCTTAAATTAATTAAATATTTTGAATCTGTAAAAAATAACAAATTTAATGTAATAAATTAGTATAAACATATATAATAAGTGGCTTTTTAAGTACCTATTTACTTTTTACCTTTAATGTATTATAATATATTCAATAAATTGTTAGTATTCGAGTTGTATCATAGTTAAATGTACAATGTAAAATAATATGAAGTATTATGAATAAATAAATTAAAATAAAATCTGATTATTTATTTTTAGTCACTGTATATTATAATCATTTACTTGACACAAAATTACAAAATATCATGTCCTAAACAATTTAAATTATGTATGGAAAATAACATCTATTATACAGGCTAAAGTCATCTAAATACTTAACAATTGAAGATAGGCTTTGCTGTATAACTGATATTATATAAGTTATTAAAATATGTTATGATTCTAGGCGAATACATAATGAATGTTGATAATCTTAAGACCGCACAATTAAAATTGTAGTTTGTATTTTGAGGATTGAATACAAACATACATAGTATAAGGTATTAAGGTCAGAAGTGTGGATAATAATATATAGTTCGATATTATTTAAATAAAAATAAAATCTAGGTTTCTGCTTATGTTAAAAATAACAATTATTATAAGGTTAGCACCCTCACACTTTTTATCCAGGCTTGGGACTGGCAACTCATACATAATATTATGTAAGTGAATAGTTGGTGGTTTATACGTTCCTTTTTGAATCCAATAACAGTCAGATTGTAATATTGTATACTTACAGGTTAAGTTTACAATTTATTTTTAGCTGTGTTATGTTTTGTTTTTTTCCAATTGGAAAATATTTTTACATTCTTTTTAGAATAACATATACATCTTTGCTGTTGTTTGGCCATCTTTTTTCTGCAACTATTGTGTCATTGGCGCAAACCCAATTGGAAGTTCCTTGTCTCAGGTATGTAATGTAATGGCCAGAACTCGTGTTTTCTCCCATATGTAATATTGCAGCTTGAGTTTTGTATTGTGCTCCAGCAATTTCCAAAATAGAGGTGGGTACGCCACTAAGTTTTAGATCTGTTATCTTGTTGGGAACAAATTGACCATTTACAAATGTTGGAATAAATAGTTTTAGTTGAATTACTATATACTCATTTGCCACTATTATCTGATGTTTATCTTCAGAACTTCCGATGTTATTACAATTATTGCATTTGTAATCATCTAATGTATTCCAAACATTTTGATTTGTTGAAAATAATGTTTGCAAAGTTTGTGATCTGTGCTGTGTGTAGTGAGCCGGTCCTGGTATAGATGGCTCAACACGATTTTACGACGAAGTCCATTTTGTCGTCTATCTTCTTCGGAAAGCGTAAGAAATTTGTAGTAAATAAACAACTCGGTTTTTATAAGTTTGAAAATCAAGTTATTTATTAACTGAGACAGAGTAAAATAATAATATTAACGACTGACCCGATGTGTTGTTAAGTATAGAACAACGCCACCGGTCCATGCGTACTTGAGGCTTAACTATGTCTGAATCTTAATACTACCACAACCTTTTTTATATAAAACTAATCATGGACGTAGTCCCCGAATATACGTGTGTGTCATGGTAAACCGGAACACAAGTTTCGTGTTTACTACGACACGATTATTAAATGCGTATTAGCTTTCTAAATATTCATATAACTAGCTCTATAAATAATATAAATAATATACGTATCTTAATTCTACGAATTCATATAACAAGAATATAATACTAGATCTATAAATTGGATATATGAAATTATTGCAAATAGTATCAGCTCAAAGGTAATAAAAAATAAAGTAATAAAATAGTAATATGGTCGGATTACTACATGTGGAATCTCAAAATGTAGAATCAAACTTGTAGGTGCATTGTTGGCCGTTGTATGTTTACAAGTATTGCAACGAATGGTATACAATTCTTGAAATCCAAATAAAGATTCAAATGTAGGTCTACTACGGTGCATAAGTGCTTCTAAAAATTCTATACAATCTTGTTGCTGTTGCAGAGTATATAATATTGTCTCGTTGTCCAAATATTCTCTGATTGTTCGAGTATCACATGATCCACTATTACTTGTATATTCGTGTAGGCTATGTTGAAGTGTTGGTCCGAGTTGATTATTACGAATTTCATTTACAAGAGATTGACAATTAAAAAGAACCTGTATGACAGAATTAGCATAACATGATGCACCATCAGTGTTAGTAAAGCCACAAAATGTACTACTTGATGTTATGTCAACTTTATTCTTAATACTTGATATTTTTATTGTTTTTGGATTTTTTGACACAGTTGCATTATCACTTATTGTT